>NC_135807.1:134759288-134954784 GCF_964213995.1 Mustelus asterias
ATCTGTGTGGTAAGTCATTAACACTGCAATGAAGTGAAAATCCCCGAGTCGCCACACCCCGGCACCTGTTTGGGTACACTGAGGGAGAATTTAACACGGCCAATGCACCTAACCAGCACGTCTTTCGGATTGTGGGAGGAAACCGGAGCACCCGGAGGAAACCCACGCAGACACGGGGAGAACGTACAAACTCCACACAAACAGTGACCCAAGCCGGGAATCAAACCCAGGTCCCTGGCGCTGTGAGGCAGCAGTGCTAACCACTGTGCCACCCGACTACCTGGCTTGCCAGAGTGATGTGACCCTGCCTTGTAGGCTGCCATTTCTGATCAGTTCAACAAAGACTCTCACTGAGACAACACAATGAAGAACACTACTCCCCCTTATACACGAAACATGCCTGGTCACTGATCACATTGCTGTTTGGGGCAATTTGCTGTGCATAAATCTCCCCAGTGATTACACTGCCAAAACAGTGCTTCACTGGGTGTAAAGCACCTTTACACAACCTGAGGTCATGTAAGGAGATCTATGAATGAAAGCTCCTTATTACTTATTTATTCTTTCTCAGGATGTGGGCAACACTGGTTAAGCCCAGCATTTATTGCCCATCCCTAATTGCCCTCAAGAAGGTGGTGGTGAGCCGCCTTCCTGAACCACTGCAGTCCTTGTGGTGTAGGTACACCCAGAGCACTGTTAGGGAGGGAATTCCAGGATTTTGACCCAGTGACAGTGAAGGAATGATAATATACAGTGGAGCTCCGTTGTAATGCGCCCCGATTTAGTGCAAAATCAGATATGACGCGATGAATCATTGGACCCTTTTTTTTGCTCTTTCTGGTTTAGTGATTTAGCGCGACCCCGATTTAGTGCGACCCCGATAACATTCGCGATAAAATTTTATGGACCCCAACCATCGCGTTACAACGGGGCTCCACTGTATTTCGAAGTCGGGATGGTAAGTGGTAATAGAGGTTTACAGCATGGAAACAGGCCCTTTGATCCAACTTGTCCACGCCATCCAGTTTTTACCACTAAGCTAGTCCCAATTGCCCGCATTTGGCCCATATCCCTCTATACCCATCTTACCCTTCTAACTGTTTAAATGCTTTTTAAAAGACAAAATTGTACCCGCCTCTACTACTACCTCTGGCAGCTTGTTCCAGACACTCACCACCCTCTGTGTGAAAAAATTGCCCCTCTGGACACTTTTGTATCTCTCCCCTCTCACCTTAAACCTATGCCCTCTAGTTTTAGACTCCCCTACCTTTGGGAAAAGATGTTCACTATCTAGCTGATCTGTGCCCCTCTGCCCCTCATTGTTTTATAGACCTCTATAAGATCACCCCTCAGCCTCCTACGCTCCAGGGAAAAAAGTCCCAGTCTATCCAGCCTCTCCTTATAACTCAAACCATTAAGTCCCAGTAGCATCCTAGTAAATCTTTTCTGCACTCTTTCTAGTTTAATAATATCCTTTCTATAATAGGGTGACCAGAACTGTACACAGTATTCCAAGTGTGGCTTTACTAATGTCTTGTCGCACATATCTGACTTATATATCAAGACGTCCCAACTCCTGTATTCAATGTTCTGACCGATGAAACCAAGCATGCCGAATGCCTTCTTCACCATTCTGTCCATCTGTGACTCCACTTTCAAGGAGCTATGAACCTGTACCCCTTGATCTCTTTGTTCTGTAACTATCCCCAACACCCTACCATTAATTGAGTAAGTCCTGCCCTGGTTCGATGTATCAAAGTGTATCACCTCGCACTTTCTTTATGTGCACTGCATAACAAACACAGAGTAAGACCAGGAATGGAAAAACACAACTAGGCTTTAGCAATAAACAGAGTGTTTTAAAATGGGGCAATAACATGAATGGTACCAGCTGCTTTTTCTACGCTGCACCCTGAATTTCCTACCCAAAGTGTTATCCAGGGAAGATGAAATGTTTTAAGTTTATTAGTGTCACAAGTAGGCTTACATTAACACTGCAATGAAGTTGCTGTGAAAATCCCCTAGTCGCCACACTTCGGCACCTGTTCGGGTATGTTGAGGGGGAATTTTGCCTGGCCAACGCACCCTAACCAGCACGTCTTTCAGACTATGGGAGGAATTTGGAACACCCAGAGGAAACCCACGCAGCCACGGGGAGTACGTGCAGACTCCGCACAGAACAGTGACCCAAGCCAGGAATTGAACCCAGGTCCCTGGCGCTGTGAGGCAGCAGTGCTAACCACTGTGCCGCCATGCTGCCCACACGATGTAGGGTCAATATAGAACATAGAACATAGAACATTACAGCGCAGAACAGGCCCTTCGGCCCACGATGTTGCACCGACCAGTTAAAAAAAAAAACTGTGACCCTCCAACCTAAACCAATTTCTTTTCGTCCATGAACCTATCTACGGATCTCTTAAACGCCCCCAAACTAGGCGCATTTACTACTGATGCTGGCAGGGCATTCCAATCCCTCACCACCCTCTGGGTAAAGAACCTACCCCTGACATCGGTTCTATAACTACCCCCCCTCAATTTAAAGCCATGCCCCCTCGTGCTGGATTTCTCCATCAGAGGAAAAAGGCTATCACTATCCACCCTATCTAAACCTCTAATCATCTTATATGTTTCAATAAGATCCCCTCTTAGCCGCCGCCTTTCCAGCGAAAACAATCCCAAATCCCTCAGCCTCTCCTCATAGGATCTCCCCTCCATACCAGGCAACATCCTGGTAAACCTCCTCTGCACCCTCTCCAAAGCCTCCACATCCTTCCTGTAATGTGGGGACCAGAACTGCACACAGTACTCCAAGTGCGGCCGCACCAGAGTTGTGTACAGTTGCAACATAACGCTACGACTCCTAAATTCAATCCCCCTACCAATAAACGCCAAAAAGGTTAGTTTGACGTGATCTGTTTTATACCATTTCCCAGGACTGAAACTTTCCCTCTGTAAATTGTCATTTTTACTGCTGAGAGGGACAGGCAGTGTAACTGAATTGTCATTCACTTCCTGTTTCACTGTTACTGAACTTACACCACTAACTTGTGTATCGGTACTTTGGATTTTCAGTGGTTATCTTACTGACTGAATTAAATATTTGTGTTTTGGCAATATTTATTTACGTTTAAATGTAAATTTCGTTATTTTTCTAGAAAAAGCTTAAGACCATAAGACCATAAGACATAGGAGCAGAATTAGGCCACTCGGCCCATCGAGTCTGCTCTGCCATTCAATCATGGCTGATATTTTTCTCATCCCCATTCTCCTGCCTTTTCCCCATAACCTCTGATCCCCATGTTAATCAAAAACCTATCTATCTCTGACTTAAAGACACTCAATGACCTGGCCTCCACAGCCTTCTGCGGCAAAGAGTTCCACAGATTCACCACTCTCTGGCTGAAGAAATTCCTCCTCATCTCTATTTTAAAGGATCGTCCCTTCAGCCTGAGGTTGTGCCCTCTGGTTTTAGTTTTTCCTACTAGTGGAAACATCCTCTCCACGTCCACTCTATCCAGGCCTCGCAGTATCCTGTAAGTTTCAGTAAGATCCCCCCTCCCCCTTCTAAACTCCAACGAGTACAGACCCAGAGTCCTCAACCGTTCCTCATACGACAAGCTCTTCATTCCAGGGATCATTCTTGTGAACCTCCTCTGGACCCTTTACAAGGCCAGCACATCCTTCCTTAAACACTAAATAACATCCCATTCCCGTCATTCCTCTTTCCTTCTCCAGCCGGTTATGCAGTGAGCAAATTTTTAAAGGCATGTTTTAAAAATGAACAAAAAGACAACCTATGTTGAATTCATCATTTACTGGTGGGAAATTGTAGAGTTTGAAGCACATCAGCTTCATGAGGAAAGAGGGAAGAGAGAAACATTACATTTAAATTTCACCTTTCCTGGCCTCACGACACCCCAAATATGCTCTACATGAAGTGTAGACACAGGGCGGGATTCTCCAGCCATTCACTTCATTGGGATTCTCCGGTCCCGCTGCAGTGAACAGAGATTTGGCTGAGCGCCAAATTCTCCATCCTCGCTGGCAGCGGCAGTGGGGCGTGAACGGCCGGAGAATTCCAGCCATGGTTGTATCATAAGAATCATGGCAGCCATTTTGGGAAGGCGATGGCCTAGTGGTATTATCACAAGGCTGTTAATCCAGAAACTTAGCTAATGTTCTGGGGCCGGGGTTCAAATCCTGCCACGGCAGATGGTGGAGTTTGAATTCAATTTTAAAAATCTGGAATTCATAGAATCCTACAGTGCAGGAGAGGCCATTTGGCCCATCGAGCCTGCACCGACCACAATCTCACCCAGACCCAATTCCCATAACCCTATGTATTTTACTCTAGCTAGTCCCCCTGACACTAAAGGGAAATTTAATTAAGAATCTACTGATGACTGTGAAACCATTGTCGATTGTCAGAAAAACCCACCGAGTTCACTTATGTCACTTTTGGGAAGGAATTCTGCCATCCTTACATATGGCTCCAGAGCCACAGCAATGTGGTTGACTCTCAACTGCCTGCGGGTAACTAGGGATGGACTAAGGAAATTTGGCATGTCCACTATGACTCTCACCAACCTTTACAGATGCACCATAGAGAGCATTCTTTCTGGTTGTATCACAGCTTGGTATGGGCTCCTGCTCTGTCCACGACTGCAAGGAACTACAAAGGGTTGTGAATGTAGCCCAATCCATCACGCAAACCAGCCGCCCATCCATTGACCCTTCCCGCTGCCTCAGAAAAGCAGCCAACATAATCAAGGACCCCACGCACCCCGGACATTCTCTCTTCCACCTTCTTCCGTCGGGAAAAAGATAAAAACATCTGAGGAAACGTACCAAGCGACTCAAGAACAGCTTCTTCTCTGCTGCTGTCAGACTTTTGAATGGACATTAAGTTGATCTTTCTCTACATCCTAGCTATGACTGTAACACTACATTCTGCAGCCTCTCCTTTCCTTCACTATGAACAGTATGCTTTGCATAGCGCGCAAGAAACAATACTTTTTACTGTATAAGAACAAAGAACAATACAGCACAGGAACAGGCCCTTCGGCCCTCCAAGCCCGTGCCGCTCCCTGGTCCAAACTAGACCATTCTTTTGTATCCCTCCATTCCCACTCCGTTCATATGGCTATCTAGGTAAGTCTTAAACGTTCCCAGTGTGTCCGCCTCCACCACCTTGCCTGGCAGCGCATTCCAGGCCCCCACCACCCTCTGTGTAAAATATGTCCTTCTGATATCTGTGTTAAACCTCCCCCCCTTCACCTTGAACCTATGACCCCTCATGAACGTCACCACCGACCTGGGGAAAAGCTTCCCACCGTTCACCCTATCTATGCCTTTCATAATTTTATACACCTCTATTAAGTCTCCCCTCATCCTCCGTCTTTCCAGGGAGAACAACCCCAGTTTACCCAATCTCTCCTCATAACTAAGCCCCTCCATACCAGGCAACATCCTGGTAAACCTCCTCTGTACTCTCTCCAAAGCCTCCACGTCCTTCTGGTAGTGTGGCGACCAGAACTGGACGCAGTATTCCAAATGCGGCCGAACCAACGTTCTATACATCTACAACATCAGACCCCAACTTTTATACTCTATGCCCCGTCCTATAAAGGCAAGCATGCCATATGCCTTCTTCACCACCTTCTCCACCTGTGACGTCACCTTCAAGGATCTGTGGACTTGCACACCCAGGTCCCTCTGCGTATCTACACCCTTTATGGTTCTGCCATTTATCGTATAGCTCCTCCCTACATTATTTCTACCAAAATGCTCGCATTTATCAGGATTGAACTCCATCTGCCATTTCTTTGCCCAAATTTCCAGCCTATCTATATCCTTCTGTAGCCTCTGACAATGCTCTTCACTATCTACAAGTCCTGCCAATTTTGTGTCGTCCGCAAACTTACTGATCACCCCAGTTACACCTTCTTCCAGATCGTTTATATAAATCACAAACAGCAGAGGTCCCAATACAGACCGTATACTAATACATGTGACAATAATAAATCAAATCAGATCAAATCAGATGAATTCCACTGAAACTGCGGAATAATTATAGTTCATTCATATTTATTATCTTCTTCCCAGAAGGTTGGCTGCTCTGGATCTCCAGCTGTGTGTTCTGTGCTGTCCTATCACATTTCACATTGGTCTACTGCATCCAGTCAATTGCATACAAACATACGGATTAGGAGCAAGGGATAGGTCACTCACCCCTTGAACCTGCTCTGCCATTCAGTAAGATCTGATTGTAACCTCAACCCCACATTCCTGCCCACCCCCCGGTAACCTTTCACCCCCTTGTTAATCAAGAATCTATCTAGCTCTGCCTCAAACACGCTGCTTCCACCGTCTTTTTCAATTCTCCTCCATCCATCTAGGGAGGGTAACAGAGAGACAGAGAGAGACAGGAGAGAGATGGAGAGAGAATAGCAGGGAGAGGAGAGAAAAGCAATGGAGTAAGAATCGCAGAGAAAGAGAGGAAGCGATTGAGATGGAGAGCGTCAGGCAGAGTTCCTGCAGTGCTGAGTGCAGTGCCTGAAGGTACCACACAGAGCATAAGAAATAGGAGAAGTAGGAGGCCATTCTGCCCCCTCATGCCTGCTCCTCCAGTCGATAAGATCATGGCTGATCTGATATGGCCTTAACTCTATCTCCCTGCTTGTCCCCCCAAAACCCTTGACTCCCATTTTCTCTGTCATCCATTTTCTCCTCTGCTTCCCGTTCCTCTGTTTCCCAGCAATCTTCTCTGTTTCTGCTCTAATGATATGTTCAAAGTATTGTACCTGACCTAATGCACTATCTTCCTTTTCTCTTATCCATTTCCAGCACCTGTATGTGTCGGATATGCAGAACATTTACCAACACCCCCCGCCCCCCCAATATGTCCATCTATATGTCCACATGTCAAATACATTCACCTGATCAGTAGTCTCATTGTTTGTTGTCCATGTCTCCAAGGTGTGTAAGATAGCTGACAAAATTTAACACCTCAGCATTCTTTTCCTAAGGTTTAGGTTCCGTTTCTTGGATGGCGACACAGTAGCACAGTGGTTAGCACTGCTGCTTCACAGCTCCAGGGACCTGGGTTCGATTCCCAGCTTGGGTCACTGTCTGTATGGAGTTTGCACATTCTTCTCGTGTCTGCGTGGGTTTCCTCCGGGTGCTCCGGTTTCCTCCCACAGTCCAAAGATGTGCGGATTAGGTTGATTGGCCATGTTAAAATTGCCCCTTAGTGTCCTGAGATGCGTAGGTTAGAGGGATGAGTGGGTAAAATATGTAGGGATATGGGAGTAGGGTCTGGGTGGGATTGTGGTCGGTGCAGACTCGATGGGCCGAATGGCCTCTTTCTGTACTGTAGGGTTTCTATGATTTCTATGATGTGAAAAGACACGAGGAGAATGTGCAAACTCCACACAGACAGTGACCCGAGCCGGGAATCGAACCTAGGTCCCTGGAGCTGTGAAGCAGCAGTGTTAACCACTGTGCTACTGTGCCGCCCCTTATTGTCCCTTAGTGTCCCTTAGTGTCTCAGGAGTGTAGGTTAGGTGGATTGGCCATGCTAAATTGCCCCTTAGTGTCCAAAGATGTGCAGGTTGGGTGGATTGGCTGTGCTAAATTGTCCCTTAGTGTCCAAAGATGTGCAGGTTAGGTGGATTGGCCATGCTAAATTGCCCCTTAGTGTCCAAAGATGTGCAGGTTGGGTGGATTGGCCATGCTAAATTGCCCCTTAGTGTCCAAGATGTGCAGGTTGGGTGGATTGGCTGTGCTAAATTGTCCCTTAGTGTCCCAACATGTGTAAGTTAGGCGGATTGACCATGCTAAATTGCCCCTTAGTGTCCAATGATGTGCAGGTTAGGTGGATTGGCCATGCTAAATTGCCCCTTAGTGTCCAAAGATGTGCAGGTTGGGTGGATTGGCTGTGCTAAATTGTCCCTTAGTGTCCCAACATGTGTAAGTTAGGCGGATTGACCATGTTAAATTGCCCCTTAGTGTCCAAAGATGTTCAGGTTGGGTGGATTGGCCATGCTAAATCATAGAAATCATAGAAACCCTACAGTACAGAAAGAGGCCATTCGGCCCATCGAGTTTGCACCGACCACAATCCCAACCAGGCCCTACTCCCATATCTCTACATATTTTACCCACTAATCCCTCTAACCTACGCATCTCAGGACACTTAGGGCAATTTTTTAGCATGGCCAATCAACCTAACCCGCACATCTTTGGACTGTGGGAGGAAACCGGAGCACCCGGAGGAAACCCACACAGACACGAGGAGAATGTGCAAACTCCACACAGACAGTGACCCAAGCCGGGAATCGAACCTAGGTACCTGGAGCTGTGAAGCAGCAGTGCTAACCACTGTGCTACCGTGCCACCCCTTATTGTCCCTTAGTGTCCCTTAGTGTCTCAGGAGTGTAAGTTAGGTGGATT
Source organism: Mustelus asterias (assembly GCF_964213995.1). Classification (NCBI taxonomy): domain Eukaryota; kingdom Metazoa; phylum Chordata; class Chondrichthyes; order Carcharhiniformes; family Triakidae; genus Mustelus; species Mustelus asterias. Next base: position 134,767,746 of record NC_135807.1, read on the forward strand.
GGCCATGCTAAATTGCCCTTTAGTGTCCAAAGATCTGCAGGTTGGGTGGATTGGCCATGCTAAATTGTCCCTTAGTGTCCAAAGATGTGTAGGTTAAGTAGATTGGCCGTGCTAAATTGTCCTTTAGTGTCCAAAGATGTGTAGGTTAGGTGGATGGGCCATGCTAAATTGCCCCTTAGTGTCCAAAGATGTGCAGGTTGGGTGGATTGGCCATGTTAAATTGTCCCTTAGTGTCGCAGAATGTGTAGGTTAGGTGGATTAGCCATGCTAAATTGTCCCTTTGTGTCTAAAGATGTGCAGGTTAGGTGTGTTAGTCTGGTTATGGGGATAGGGTGGGAGATGGTCTTGTTAAGATGTTCTAATGGAGAGTCGGTGCTGACTCAATGGGCCGAATGACCTCCTTTCTCATTGTAGGGATTGGATGAAAGTGAACATGTCATTCATTCTGTGAAGCTGGTAACGGCCATCTCAATCCCAATTCAGATCTCACACTCACATCTCCCACTGTCTATAACAAGGTACCCAATGTGGGTGAATTTTCTCATCCATTCCACGACTTGTCCACTTGCTTCAAATTTTCACCTCCATGTTTGGGCCACTCCTCATCATCATCATTGTCTTGGTCTTCTTCACACTCATTCTTAATCCATGTTCTTCACTCCCCATTTTTTAACTTTAATTACAATTTCCTGTAGAATAATGATCATGTGTTAAGACCCAGGCCAGAAGCTTATGACGTTAGCCTAGGCCCCAAGTTTTACATTTGAATTGGGCACGGGTGAGCATAGGTGTTTCACTCCAGGTATGATTTAAGTGACCCACTAGGAAGCTTTCATCAAATTAAGTTCATTTAAGAACACAGTTAAAATATAATAAAAAGAAGTAGCGTAACTTTTACCAATTACAAAACTTAAACATGACACAGCATAATCCTTAATAACTAGCTATCTCTGTTGTTCCAAGTTAAACACCATTCTACAGACATACACCCTTCTCCAGAGATAGCACAAAAGCAAGTATTCTCACATGATGCCGGATCTTCAGCTTTTTAACACCTGATGTGAATTAGTCCTTTGAATGTTGGATCAAATCGCTGAGGCTCCCCAGAAGGCCTCTGGAAAGAGAGAGACAGAGAGACACTGCCTTCTTCCACCAGCTCCTGGCAGCAACTGAAAAACAAAACTAAAAACTGGACTTTCCTGTGAAGTATAGCTGTCCCTAGCCACATGACATGAGCTGTCAATCAACCTCAATCAAGCGCCCGCTCAGAAATCCCAGGGGACACATTAAAACCACAGAAGACTATATTAGAATCGTAGAATCCCTACAGTGCAGAAGAAAGCCATTCGGCCTATCAAGCACTAACCACAATCCCATCCAGTCCATTTCCCTGTAACCCCATGTATTTACCCCGCTAGTCCTCCTGACACTAAGTGGCAACTTAGCATGGCCAATTAACCTAACCTGCACATCTTTCTTCGGGAAAAAGATACAAAAACCTGAGGTCACGTACCAACTGACTCAAGAACAGCTTCTTCCCTGCTGCTGTCAGACTTTTGAATGGACCTACCTCGCATTAAGTTGATCTTTCTCTACACCCGAGCTATGACTGTAACACTACATTCTGCACTCTCTCGTTTCCTTCTCTATGAACGGTACGTTTTGTCTGTAAAGTACGCAAGAAACAATTCTTTTCACTGTATGTTAATACAAGTGACAATAATAAATCAAAATCTTTGGACTGTGAGAGGAAACGCACCAGACACGAGGAGAACATGCAAATTCCACACAGACAGTGACCCAAGCTGGGATTCGAACCCAGGTCCCTGACACTGTGAAGCAGCAGTGCTAACTGTGTCCATTAGTCCAGATTAAAAATCAACATGATATCAATTACACTGCCTCAGCAACAATAAAGGACACCAGCTACAGACAACATGGTGCCAACAAATTGCCAAGGACTGCAGAAGCATCCTGCAGAGAAACATAATTAAAATACTTGTTTTAAAGGTGCAGTACGATACTGCACTTTAAAACAAGTGTTTTAATTATGTATGCTAGTACATGTATTGTACAAGTGCTATGTACAAGTATTTTAATTATGTACGCTAATCCACTTTTTCCATACCAGGGATTTCAATTTTTAATAGCCACGCAACTACATATAATAGTGTGTCTTTTTCTTGAAGCAAAACTTTTTCTATTTCAAAGTCTTGCTTACTGGCATTTGACGGCAAATCTATTCTCTTAAAAATTAGCCAATCTGCTGTGATTCATTGCTGAGCAGATTCAACTCTCCAAAGTCTTCCATAATTACAAACACCAGGAAATACAATAACTAATAATAATAGAGGGCCGTAAACGTCAATGAGAAACCTGTTTGTCATATGGCCAAAAATACATTCCGTATAAACAACAATCAAATGCTTTCCAGGACACCAAACAGATAACATGTTTTCATCTGGAGGACTGACTTTATAATTTGTGTCCGGACAGGAACACTTCAACCTTACCAGTCCTTCCTAAGGAATAATTACAGGTTATTTGGTCGATGACAGTTCATATCTGGACTTACTCAGTGCAGCAGCAGTCAAATCTTATCAGTCTAAACCCCTCTCATAATGGGACACAATTTTATACAAAAAAAAGATGCTTAAACAAAGAATGATTTGTGCTTCTGTAGTTCCATCCCCAACCTCACACAGCCAATGAAATACCTTTTAAAAACAATGTTTTGTTTTTAATTCATTTACAAGATGCAAGCGTCATTCACATTTTTTTGGAGGGCATTTAAAAGTTGACCTCATTGCTGTGGTTCCGGAGTCACATGTAGGCCAGACCAGGTAAGGACGGCAGATTTCCTTCACTAAAGGATATTAGTGAGCCAAATGGGTTTTTACGACAATCGACAATGGTTACAAGGTCATCATTAGACTTTTAGTTCTGGATTTTTATTGAATTCAAATTTAACTATCTGCCGTGATGAATCCAGGTCCCCAGATCTTGCCCTGGGTCTCTGGATTACTAGTCTAATTTACTAGCCTAATGTCACTATGCCGCTGCCTCTCCACAGGTGGCATCCAACTTGCGCGCAAGGTCCTGCAGACAGCATTGTGAGCATGACTGAGCTAATCTGTGTTAGTGATGTTGGTTGAGGGATAAATATTGGCCGGGACAAAGTGAAAGACCCAACTGTCCCTCCTTTGAAATAGCGCCGTGGGGTCTTCTATATCCTTACTGGAGAAGTCAGATTCTCAGTATAACATCTCATACAAAAGATGGCGCCTCTGACAGTGCAGCACTCCCTCAGTATTGCATTAGGAGCTTCAGCCTAAATTTTGCACCCAGGCCCTGGAATGGAACAGAAATCCACAGCCTTTGACTCAGAGGCTGGAGTGCTGCCCAATAGTTTAAAAATATGGGGCAGGCTAACAAAAATCGAGTTGGGATGCATAACCCTACCAGCTGAAAAATGTCATGGCAAGGAAGGGGGCACTGGCACAATGGTTAGCACTGCTGCCCCACAGCGCCAAGGAACCCAGTTCGATTACAGCCTCGGGTCACTGCCTGTGTGGAGTTTGCACATTCTCCCCCGTGTCTGCTTGAGTTTCTTCTGGGTGCTCCGGTTTCCTCACACAGTCCAAAGATGTGCAGGTTAGGTGGATTGGCCATGCTAAATTGCCCCTTATTATCCAAAGATGTGCAGGTTAAGACAATTCGACATGGGAAATGTGTGGGGTTACAGGGATAGGATGAGGGAGAGGACCTGAGTATGATACTCTGTCAGAGAGTCGGTGCAGAATTGATGGGCCGAATGGCCTCTTCTGCACTGTACAATTTTATGAGAGTTACTCATTGTTTCTCCGTCACCCTGACAGAAAGCAAGCAATTGCTTTTGATCCATTTTATTGATACATGCATAATGTTTCATAGAAACAGAAAATAGGAGCAGGAGGAGGCCATTCGGCCCTTCGAGCCTGCTCCGCCATTCATTAGGATCATGGCTCATCAGCCAACTCAATAGCCTGACCCCACCTTCCCCCCGCCGTATCCTTTGATCCCTTTCATTTCAAGTGCTATCTCTAACTGCTTCTTGGAAACATACAATGTTTTGGCCTCAAGTACTTTCTGTGGGAACGAATTCCATTCCGGGAACATAAATCTAAAATTGTACAATGTTCTAGTTTCTGTAAACCCTTACATGTATTTAAGGATTCCAATTGCACCAGATGTACATTTGATCCATTTTCAGGGACATTCACTCAGGGTATCAGAGATTGTGGGGTAATTGGACCTGTTGACTGTGGCATGCCCTTCCCTCTTCTGCTACTTTTTTATTCATTCAAGGAATGTGGGCATCGCTGGCTAGGTCAGCATTTATCGTCCATCGCGAATTGCCCTTGGGAAGGTGGGGGTGAGCTGCTTTCTTGAACCGCTGCAGTCCCTGTGGTATAGGTACACTCACAGTGCTGTTAGAGAGGGAGTTCCAGGATTTAGACCCAACAACAGTGAAGGAACGAAAATATACTTCCAAAAATATTTTCTTCCTATGAATAATGAGCTTTGTGGGATAGATTTTACACCGTTGAATGTTTCCAAATAGCTGCGAGGTAGCCAGACATACAACAATTCAGGAGGCGTTTTTAGAACCGAAATATCCTCAGCAATAATTACACATCTGTAGTGAAATTCTGTATGTTGTGTGATATAATGTGCACATCTTATTTCAAATATATACATTATTCATAAAATTGGTAACAGTGCTTTGCAAAACATTTCAAATTAAATATTACAAGGTGTGCAATAAAATTCAACTTTTCTTCACGCAGTGGGTGGGATTTTCTCTCGCGTGTTTCGCACCGCGGAGGCTGCCCACCATTGGCCAGCGACGGGACCTTCTGATCCCACCGCGGTCAATGGGCTTTCCCTCGTTCTATGCACCCACCCCTCCACCATCGGGAAACCCATGCCGGGGTTCGCCATCGGCAGGACTGGAAATCCCACCGGCGAGAACGGCGGAAGATTCCAGCCAGCCCGTCACACTGCGGCTTTAATACTCCTGATATGTGCTATCTACATTCCGTGATTGGTACGCAGCCTGACAGGTTCTAGAAACTTCCCAGCCCCTCGGTGCGTTATGGCTGAAAGGCCTTAGACCGTGACCTTTCCCCATTGCGCCTCCGCGGTAGCAGGGGGCAGGCAATAGCCTGGTGGCATTATCATTAGTTAATCAACACAGAAACTCAGCTAATGTTCTGGGGACCCGGGTTCGAATCCCGCCACGGCAGATGGTTGAATTTGAATTCAATAAAAAATATCTGGAATTAAGAATCTACTGATGACCATGAACCCATTCTCAATTGTATCTGGTTCCTTTAGGGAAGGAAATCTGCTGTCCTTACCTGGTCTGGCCTACATGTGACTCCAGAGCCACAGCAATGTGGTTGATTCTTACATGCCATCTGAGTTGGTCTAGCAAACCACTCAGTTGTATCAATCGCTCAAGAAGGCAGCTCACCACCACCTTCCCAAGGGGTAACTAGGGATGGGCAATAAATGCTGGTCAGCCAGTGACACCCATGTCCCACGAGTGAGTAAAAAAAGAAGCTTTAGTGTGTCCCTCGACATGTAATCCTGGACTGCGGAGTGTACCAGTCTGCAACACTCAGACCTGGACAACTCACTGCGTCGGAGGAGCAGCACACATTACAGGGAGAACAGCAATGCACTGTTGAGAGTGGGCAAATCTAAACATTAAAGAGAAGGGCGAGAGAGAGGAATATTGTATGACTGCACAGGGGTCTGTACTTCCAAATAAGAAAAGAGACATTACCTTCCGACAACAAGGTGGCACGGTAGCACAGTGGTTAGCACTGCTGCTTCACAGCTCCAGGGACCTGGGTTCGATTCCCGGCTTGGGTCACTGTCTGTGTGGAGTTTGCGCATTCTCCTCGTGTCTGTGTGGGTTTTCTCCGGGTGCTCCGGTTTCCTCCCACAGTCCAAAGATGTGCGGGTTAGGTTGATTGGCCATGCTAAATTGCCCCTTAGTGTCCCGGGATGCGTAGGTTAGAGGGATTAGCGGGTAAATATGTAGGGATAGGGGGGTAGGGCCTGGGTGGGATTGTGGTCGGTGCAGACTCGATGGGCCAAATGGCCTCTTTCTGCACTGTAGGGATTCTATTCTATAAAAAAAACAGAATTCCAACAAGAAATAATTTGTTTCTCCACGTTGGGAATTTTGTTTCAGATTAGCATGCGAGGGGGAGAATCCATTTCCCAACAACCGGGATAGCATCAAAGGGCTGAAGATCACCCCCCTTGAAGTTTGGCCTATTGTGGCCTTCCCGATTAGTTCATGATCGATTCCCGATAGTTCTGATGGTAATTCAAAATGAAGGAATTTGGTAATAAATATAGATCTCAGGAATGATTTTCTTTCTTTCTCCATTTAAACCTCAGCGTCTCTCAATGATTTCTTGCAAGTGGAAATAAATAGTCAGGGCATTGTGGATTTTTATTTCCCCTTGTCTTGATATCACGCACGATTCAGTCAATGATTATGTATTGTATTCAAATGATTTGTTTAAATATGCGGGGGGGCAACATACCAGGTTAGTATAAATTATATTAATGAGGCTTTAGTCTGTGTAGCAACAGATTGTGTTTGAAAATCCTTTATAAGATTGTAGTATAAAACCGGTGTTTAAAACAATGCTGCTTTGCCTGTTAGATTGCCGTGCCAAAGGTGGAATTTCTATTCAACGCTGATGCTGATTTCACCAAGCTTCCAAAGCCATTCTTCTAGCTGCAGAAAGTACCTTGGCAGCTCTGTCATAAGTGCTTTGTGACTTGATCTGAAGTGTGATTCCCAATTTGAGACACCATTATTTCCTATTTAGAACACAGTGTTATGGGTTGTCAGCATGCAAAGATTTTTTTTATATTTCGAGCTCCAGTAACCCTGCACAGAACTGGAATATTCCTTGTTAATATTCTGCTTTGCTTCCTTCCAGCATTGTTTTAGCAAGATGACAAACTCGCTGTACGTTCTGTATAAATTGGAAATTACTGTCCCGTCTTGGCTTTTGGTGTCTTTGCATCATTGTCTTTTTGAAACATAGAAACATAGAAGATAGGAGCAGGAGGAGGCCATTTGGCCCTTCGGGTCTGCTCTGCCGTTCATTACTATCATGGCAGATCGTCCAACTTAAGAGGTTAATCCTGCTTTTTCCCCATGCCCCAAGCGCTATATCCAGCCGTCTCTTGAATGCATTCAATGTTTTGGCATCAACTATTTCCTGTGGTAATGAATTCCACAGGCTCACCACTCTTTGGGTGAAGAAATGTCTCCACATCTCCGTCCTAAATGGTCTACCCTGAATCCTCAGACTGTGACCCCTGGTTCTGGATTCCCCCACCATCGGGAACATCCTCCCTGCATCTACCCCGCCTAGTCCTGTTAGAATTTTGTAAGTCTCTACGAGATCCCCCCTCATTTGTCTGAACTCCAGCGAAAACAATCCTAACCTAGTCAATCTCTCCTCATACATCATACGCAGACTAAAGCCTTATTTTGCCCCGATGCACGTTCCTCCCCATCTCTGTGACCTCCTCAATTCCTACAATCCTCCAAGACCACTGCACGCTTCGATGTTTTAAAAAGATTTCCTTCCCTAAAGGACATTAGTGAACCAGATGGGTTTCTGACAATCGACAATGGTTTCATGGTCATCAGTAGATTCTTAATTCCAGATATTTTTAATTGAATTCAAATTCCACCACCTGCCATGACGGAATTCGAACCCGGATCCCCAGAACATTAGCTGAGTTTCTGGATTAATAGTTTAGCAATATGGTGGTAAAATTAAGGAATTGGCTCTTCCCCTTCCTAATTTTCATTGCTGCACCATTGATGGTTGTGCTTTCTGCTGCCAAAGGCCCAGTAGTCTGGAATTCCCTCCCTAAACCTCTCCACTCTCCTACCTGCCTTCCCTCCTTTAAGACATTCCAGAAAACTTAGCTTTTGTTCAAATATTCTAATATCTCCTACCTTGGCTCAGTTTAAAATTTTGCTTGTTAATGTTCCTGTGGAGCTCCTTGGGATGGCTGATGACCTTAAAGGCACTATATAAATGCAGGTTCTTCTTGTTGGATTGTAAGATGCCACAACAGCTAGCCTGGATATCCAAAGAGCATCAACTAATGATGTTACAATGCAGCTGTGGTAAAAGGACATTGGCCTGAAACATTAATTCTGTTTCTCTTGGACAGATGCTCATGACCTTCTAGCTTCATAGAGTCCCTACAGTGCAGAAGGAGGCCATTTGGCCCATTGAACCCGCACTGATAACAATCCCATCCAAGCCATATCCCAGTAAACCCACGTATTTACCCTAGCTAGTTCCCCTGACACTAAGGGGCAACTTAGCATGGCCAATACACCTAACCCGCACGTCTTTGGACTATGGGAGGAAACCAGAGCACTGGGAGGAAACCCACGCAGACACGGGGAGGAACGTACAAACTCTACACAGACAGTGACTTGAGGCCGGAATCGAACCCGGGTCCCTGGCGCTGTGAGGCAGCAATGCTAACCACTGTGCCGCCCTGCTGAATATTTCCAGCATTTTCTGTTTTTACCATTAGATTATTGTCATGGCTCAGTCTCCATCCCAAATCTTTCAACAAATCACAAAAAGTCTGTTTTCATAAATGGATTGGCTTTTCTACAAAAATCTGTAGCATCCACATGGGCATGATGGGATGACATCAGGAAATTAGGATGAGCAGCTCCGATTGGACGTGTACCAGAAGATTGTATCATGTGGCCTCCTGCCTCCAACCACCTCATCCCCTCACTCCCACCATTGGTTGCCTGGCAGGTTCACCCTGGTTGTGAAAGGTGCTATATAAATGCAACTTCTTCCTTCTTTCCTCCTGCAGGCAGAGCAAGTTTCCGATGAGCTGATGTAGAAGAGGGAATAGCTTGATGTGGGACTAAATTTGACATCATGTTGGAGTCCACGTAAAATGCCTGTAGATTCTCCGGTCTCTAGCAAAAAGGTGGCGAGTATGACAGTATTAACTCCCAGGGGTAAAAGGATAAAGCAAAGCACGGCAGTGAGTCCTTTACATTGTGCTTGACCCATTCTGTAGGGGGTGGCAATGGCCTAGTGGTATTATCGCTAGACTATTAATCCAGAAACTCAGCTAATGTCCTGGAAGACATGGGTTTGAATCCCGGCAGGTGGTGGAATTTGAATTCAATGAAACATATCTGGACTTAAGAATCTACTGATGACCATGAAACCATTGTCGATTGTCAGAAAAACCCATCTGGTTCATTAATATTGTTTAGGGAAGGAAATCTGCCGTCCTTACCCAGTCTGGCCTACATGTGACTCCAGATCCACAGCAATGTGGTTGGCTTTCAACTGCCCTCCATTGGCAACTAGGGATGGGCAATAAATGCTGGCCAGCTAGCAACGCCCATGTTCCAGAAAAGAATAAAGAAACCAAGCGCTGAATTACAGGACAGGTTGGGGGGGTGGGGGTGTACGGACTGCTCCCTCTGCGCCCCCCAGTCAGTCAGCCTGCAAGCTGATGTGTGCTGAGGAAGCCTGCTATGCAGGCATAATACACCAGGAATGGACTACATCGTTTAATAGTGTAACCACTGCCCCCTAGTGGGAGGAGGTTCTATACTTGGGAATTTGCCAGCCAATCTGATTACCCAACAGCTCCACTTGCCCCGATGGTGCCAGGGATCAGTCTTGGACGCTGACAGTACTGCAGGAAGAAGTCCAAGGAGGATCATGGGTGCCCACGATAAGTAAGTCCCAGGGATTTTGTGTCAGGGAGGAATCCGAGAGCATGAGAAGTGGGGGTGGATGGGGATGATGAGGGTGGCAGACTGTGGTACGTAGGGCACACACAGGGCCAAAGGAACGGGGGTGGGGGCCGACATCTTGGGGGTTCATAGAAGTACAGAATCCCTACAGTGCAGAAGGAGGCCATTTGACCCATCGAATCTGCACTGACTATCTAACAGAGTATCTTTCCCAGGCCCTTTCCCTTGCCCTATCCCCGTAACATTAACCACAGCAAACCCATCTAACTTCCGACAAAGAACAATGAAAATTACAGCACGGGAACAGGCTCTTCGGCCCTCCAAGCCTGCACCGACCATGCTGCCCATCTGAACTTAAACTCCTTTCCCTTCCGGGGACCATATCCGTCTATTCCCATCCTATTCATGTATTTGTCAAAACGCTTCTTAAAAGTCACCCCCGGCAACGAGTTCCAGGCACCCACCACCCTCTGTATAAAAAACTTGCCTCATACATCTCCTTTAAACCTTGCCCCTCGCACCTTAAACCTATGCCCCCTAGTAATTGACTCTTCTTCTCTGGGAAAAAGCTTACACAACTTGGGACACTAAGGGCTCGATTTTACCATTGCGTTGCACCCATTTTCGGGCTCGGAAACTTGGTAAAGTCGGACGTGAGGTGAGTAGTGTGATCGCGCCCACCTCCGCGCTGGCTCCCCCTTTACCAAGGCCCCGAAATGGCCGCGATCGGGACCGCGCCCGAAACGGGCACATTTAAATTGACTTAACGGGTGCGCGCCCAACCTTACCGGCACTTCCCCCTTAACCACCGCATTCGCACACCTGGAATTGGCGCGAAACAGACATGCTCCATAAAAGTCTGATTTGGACACTCCAGTTGGTGAGGAGGTAAGTGGCGAGTGTCCGACGGCTCTCTGCTTGAGATTGGTGGGGGAGGAGAGGGTCCACTGCCACTCTGCCTGTGATCAGTGAGGGGGAAGCGGGGAAGGGGCCTGCGATTGGTCTGGCTGGCGGGGGGTGGTGGGGGGATAAGGGGGTCAGTAATGTTGTGGGGGTGGGGCAATGTCTGTGGGGGGCCATGGGGAGGCATTATCCAGCTCGGGAAGGATGTGGCAGGGAAGCCGCATGCTGTCATTTTGTTTTGCCCATGTGCAGTTGGAGGCGCCGATCGGAGCTGCAGGATTTCGGGCACGTTAAGCCCCGCCCACATGGCTTCTGCAGCGCGATTCGGAATCGCTGATAACTTTCCAGGCGGGATGTGTACGGGGGCGCCTGAGAACGGGTCTAAAAGTCGGATCTGAAACACTCCCAGTTTCAAGTCCGCCCAGCACTTAGGGCCCTATTTTACCATTTTGATTCTAAGGGGCAATTTAGCATGGCCAGTCCACCTAACCCACACATCTTTGGCCAGTGGGAGTAAACCGGAGCACCCGGGGGAAACCCACGCAGACACAGGGAAAACGTGCAGACTCCACACAGACAATCACCCGAGGCCGGAATTGAACCCGGGTCCCTGGCGCTGTGAGGCAGCAGTGCTAACCACTGCCGTGCCGCCCCGATTGGTTGTCCCTGATACGGGCAGGGCAACCCCCAATGAACTGCCACTCCTTCTTTGCTACCTTTTCTCATGTAGGCCTTAAAAAAAAACAGCCTGCCCACTCCGACCAGACTGTCCATGCCAACCATTCTTTGGTGTGGGCAGCATATCATTCAGGTTAGGAGGCTTGCTGAGAAGCTTGAGTGACCTTTAATTCTTCATATAAATATGGTGGGTGGGCTTCTGAGTTTGGCACCTGCACACCTGGTGTATTTTGAGGACCGGTTCGGGGGTGAACGGGAAGGTGGTGGTCTAGCCACCTGACCTATATTACATGCCAAAAACATGGCGGGGGCATGTAAAATCCAGCCCTACCGGCAATTCACGTGGGCAACGAGACCGTCCAACTGAAGGAAATCCATCACAGTTAAGAAAACAGATTAGAGAAAAGTTTTTGAGTGATGTTCGTGTGTAAAAGCAAATGGCTGAAACCTTTTTTTTATTCGTTTGTGAGACATGGGCGTCGCTGGCTGGCCAGCACTTATTGCCCATCCCTAGTTACCCTTGGAGGGCAGTTGAGAGTCAACCACATTGCTCTGGGTCTGGAGTCACATGTAGGCCAGACCAGGTAAAGACGGCAGATTTCCATCCCTAAAGGACATTCGTGAACCAGATGGGTTTTTCCGACAATGGCTTCATGATCATCAGTAGATTCTTAGTTCCAGATTTTAAAAAAAAACTGAATTCAAATTCTGCTATGGCGGGATTTGAACCCGGGTCCCCAGGACATTAGTTGAATTTCTGGATCAATAGTCTAGCGATAATACCACTAGGCCATCGCCTCCCCTAGCAAAAAGGGAGGCAAAAGCAAAACATACTGGACATCCGTCTTTGGTTTTAGTGATTAATTCATTGCCATGTCTCTTCCAGGAATGTCTGTCTTGAATAAGTTCCGTTCCTCTCTCCAGTGGGATTTCCACCTGACCTTTTTACCTTGACCCTTTACTTCCTTCTGAACTGTAGGGATTCTATGACCTGTGTGGTTGCTGTCCTCTCTCCACCAGCACCCCACTTACCCCTCAATCCCATACCTGCTTAGAAAACGTTAACCTCTTCCTGCCCTGAGGGAAAGGTCACCAATATGAAACCTCTTTCCTTCTCTCCACAGGAGTTGTCTGACCTGCTGAGTGATCACCAGTATTTTCTGGCTTTGCTTCACATGTGTTGCTGATAACAGCAGCCCGCTTACCTGCTAAATCATTCAAAATGTTGCTATCCAACTGCAGAGCTCCCCCTTAATGCAGTCAAATTTGATGATAACTGATACAACATGGGGCGGCACTGTGGCACAGTGGTTAGCACTGCTGCCCCACAGCGCCAGGGACCCGGGTTCGATTCCCGACTTGGATCACTGTGCAGAGTTTGCACATTCTCCCCGTGTCTGCGTGGGTTTCCTCCGGGTGCTCCGGTTTCCTCCCACAGTCCAAAGATGTGCAGGTTAGGTGGATTGGTCATACTAAATTTCCGCATAGTGTCCAATGGATTAGCAGGGTAAATAAGTGGGGTCACAGAGATAAGTCATGGATAAGATGCTCTATTGAAGAGTCGGTGCAGACTCGATGGACTGAATGGCCTGCTTCTGCACTGTAGGGATTCTATGAACCCCTTTATGAATCACTTTAAATTTGTACAACTTAAGTTACGTGTTTCACTCTGTAACCTTTGTATATTTAAATAGTTGGGCAATATATGGTATTGTTGGGTGGCACAGTGGCACAGTGGCACAATGATTAGCATTGCTGCCTCACAGCGCCAGGGACCCGGGTTCGATTCCAGCCTCAGGTGACTGTCTGTGCGGAGTTTGCACATTCTCCCCGTATCTGTGTGGGCTTCCTCCAGTTTCCTCTCACACTCCAAAGATGTGTAGGTTAGGTGGATTGGCCATGCTATATTGCCCTTTAGTGTCCCAAGATGTGTGGGTTAGATGGATTAGCCATGGGAAATGTGTGGGGATACAGGGATAGAGCAAAGGAGAGGGCCTGGGTAAGATACTCTGTCAGAGAGTTGACGCAGACTCAGTGGGCCGAATAACTTCTTCTACATTGTAGGGATTCTATTCTATGAAAACGTGTGTGTGTATCTTTCATGTTACAGCACACATTTCCCTATCGTGTCCTGTATGTGTATTCCAGGGATGATTTATATATTTCATTATGCAGTTGGTTTGGGGACTTCCTCTGGTAAAATATCAGTTTCTTCCTTGGAAAATCTGCTCTTATGACACCTCAGGGAAGATTCCTCAGATGTTTTACTAGCGGCCTGTTGTAAGTTAAGTCAATGCCTGCACCATTATGTGGCTGACTTCAGATGCTTCCATTTGTTTGCATGTGGCATGCTGTCACAAACCTCTGAATTTCCTCATGTCCCCGCAGATCTTTGCCACAACCAAAATTACATGCAATTTCAGGAAACGCATCGAACATAAGGAGTTATGTTTTTTTGTGGGGTTTTCTCTTGCAAATTTGAGATGCAAGAGACAACAAACCACTCAGGTAATAATCGTCATCAGAGGCAAATGTGTATTTGAGCTTGGATTTAATGGATGTGGGCTGTGAATGTTATAATCTGGTTTATTTGGAGCGTTTATTGAACAGCAGAATTATGCACTTACCCAGCCGGTGCCTAAATGCAAAACATCTGTAATTGTGCTTCTTTCTTTGACAAGATCAGAGGGTGGAGGGAAAAGGTTCATGTGCATATCTGTCTCGGGGAGAAAAGGAGTTTGTGATTGTTTTTCTTGTTACCTGATCGCAGAATAAAACATAAGCTTGTGGTTTTGCCCTTGCGAATAAAAAGTAATACCAGGGGCGGGATTGTGATCACCTTCAACTTGTACGAATGATTGCGTTTGATACTTTTCACGTGTGCTTTGTTGTAAGCAGGAAATAAAATCTTCCAGATTAACAACCTCGGAGGTTTTCTCGCCATTATTTTCCTTTTGAGAGGCATCTGAATAATGAACTTTCATTTTGGTTACTTCTGGAAATGCAGTGGAGGGATTTTTTTAATTGCATGTGTCACATGAACATTAGGGCGACACGGTGGCACAGTGGTTAGCACTGCTGCTTCACAGCGCCAGGGACCCGGGTTCGATTCCAGCCTTGGGTAACTGTCTGTGTGAAGTCTGCACGTTCTCCCCGTGTCTGCCTGGGTTTCCTCCGGTTGCTCCTGTTTCCTCCCACACTTCAAAGATGTGCAGGTTAGGTGGATTGGCCATGCTGAGTTGCCCCTTAGTGTACAAAGATGTGCAGGTTAAGTGGATTGGCCATGCTAAATTGCCTTTTAGTGTCCAAAGGTGTGCAGATTCCATGGATTGACCATGCTAATTTGCCTCTTAGTGTCCAATGATGTGTAGGTTAGGTGGATTGGCCATGCTAAATTGCCCTTTAGTGTCCAAAGGTGTGCAGGTTCCATGGATTGGCCATGCTAAATTGCCTCTTAGTGTCCAAAGATGTGTAGATTTGGTGGATTGGCCATGGTAAATTGCCCCTTAATGTCTGAAGATGTGTTGGTTAGAGGGATTAGCGGGGTTAATATGTGGGGTTATGGGAATAGGGCCTGGATCAGATGCTCTGTCTGAGAGTCAGTGCAGACTCAATGGGTCAAACGGCCTCCTTCTACACCTTCTACATAGAATCATAGCATTCTATGATTCTATGATTCGCTCTCTTTAAAGGTGCTTTGAGTGGAGAAACCAATTTGAGTCAAAATCAATTATAGCAAACAAATCGGTTTGGATCTGGTGACAGGGAACAACTGTCGCACATTTGGGATTGTTTCCATCAACAAGTCTGGGATTCCAAGATGGCAGACAGGGCTATGCACCTTGGGAATTTCCGCTTCCCCATTGAGCATCCCATTTAAGCCCCTTGACACCATGAGTAGGTCTGGCTGGATTTGGAAGCCACCTACCCTGAGGGCTGTCATTTCAAAGGTAACAAGACGGCTCTCCTTATCAGGACGTTTGAGTGGCCGGAATTTTCCTGGCGATGCCCACTCGCGGTGTGGGTGTACGCCTGGCTGGCGAGCATTCTCTTGACCTAATTGCAGATCTAACTAATTAATCACTGCAACCCATTCAGAATGACAAGGCTTGGCAAGGTGACATTCCGCCCCGCCCCCCCCCCCCCCCCACTCCCTCCCCACTCCCCCCCAACCAAAAATAAAAGAATTCCAACACTTTTGTGTTTTTTTAAATCCCCACAGCAATTTATTTTCTGAATATCTAAGTTTTCCCAGTGAAAAATTCCGACAAAAAGAGGTACCCAAGGTTAACTGCACTGTATGCTTATTCAATATTTATGATTTTCTTTTAGTGTATTACACGTTATGGTTTTTTTTTGGGGAGGGGGGTCTCAAACGGATACATTAATCAAAAGGAAATGACAAAAATGGGCATTTTGACAACTCACATGCTGATGCGCCGTTCATAAGAGTAGGGGAAATAACTTTATTAATCAACAGTTCCTGATTAATTGTTACAGAGTGCCATCCATAAATTTTCCTTCAATTTAATAATCCTTCCTGAAGACTAACAATATCCCCTGTGATTTCAGTTTTATTGAGAGCTAGGCTCTTACGAGGTGCAGTGACATAAATAGCTGTACAGAACTAAGGCACCTCCGTGGACAATCTTTGCAACCCTGACAGTTATGAAATACTATTATCAGTATGATCTGCTTAAGAATTCATCATATGCTACTGGCTTCAGAGGATTTTTTTTTCTCTCTCTGTTAAAATACCAAGACCCAGGAAAGAACGAGGCACTGATAAAGATGCATTTTTTGCGGCACACCCTTTAACTGTACATTGAAGAAAATAATTTTCTTTTGCCTCCAGCTAATTAGATTTCTCCCCGGCCATTGTATATTCTCAGATGTAAAAAAACTGTGTTGAATAATTTTAGGAGGGCTGAACAGGATTGGAGATACATGTGAGGTGTCTAATTTGTTAGACGGTGCATTGTGCAGGAGAGTAGCGTGCCTTGCTTCTCCTGCTCGATGGGCAACTTTGACTGCAACACAAAACGCAACATGAACGTTTAATTTTTAAATATTTTTTTGTCGCTTCCTTCGCGCCCCCCGCCCCAGCTCCCCGCCATCCCCTTCAATTTAATTATCTAACATTTGTCTCAGCTTTGACTTGTTTACTTTATCATCAGTCCTGACATGGGCCAATTAGTACAGTGTAATTGTTTATCCTGCTCAGTGTGGTGCAGAGAGGGAGCGTGGCGTGACTGCTTGCTGTACAGAATGGGGGAGTGACAGCCAAACAGGGACATGGGAATGGGGGAGGGGGGGGGGGCGGATGTAGGCCATTCAGCCCCTTGAGTCGGTTCTGCCATACATGGCATAATGCCAGCCTCCGTACCATCGCCGGGTTTCACCCCCGCATTCCCCCCTCCCTCATTTGTGGTTTTGTTTCCTCGAGGGACATGGCTATTCTAATGCACTCACACAAAAACACAAGAAACAGAAGCAGGAGTGTGGGCCACTCGGCCCTTCAGACCTGCCCCGCCATTCAATACCATCATGGCTGATCTTGGGTGGCACAGTGCTTAGCACTGCTGTCTCACAGCGCGAGGGACCCGGGTTCGATTACCCAGCTCGGGTCACTGTCTGTGTGGAGTTTGCACATTCTCCCCGTGTCTGCGTGGGTTTCCTCCGGGTGCTCCGGTTTCCTCCCACAGTCCAAAGCTGTGCGGGTTAGGTGGATTGGCCACGGTAAATTGCCCCTTAGTGTTAATGGGGAATAGCTAGGGAAATATGTGGGGTTATGGGGATAGGGCCTGAGTGAGATTATGGTCGGTGCAGACTCGATGGGCCGAATGGCTTCCTTCTGCTCTGTAAGGATTCTATAATAAAAGTTTATTTATTAGTGTCACAAATAGGCTTGCATTAACACAGCAATGAAGTTACTGTGAAAATCCTCTCGTCACCACACTCCGGCGCCTGTTCGGGTACACTGAGGGAGAATTTAGCATGGCCACTGCACCTAACCAGCACATCTTTCGGACTGTGGGAGGAACGGAGCACCCGGAGGAAACCCACGCAGATACGGGGAGAATGTGTGGACACTGCACAGTTCATCCAAGGCCGGTCCCTGGCATTATGAGGTAGCAGTGCTAACCACCGTGCCAGGGATCGGGTTCAATATCCCCTTCTATGATCTATGCCGGCCTCAATCCTTTTTCTGTGCCATTTCCCCATCGCCCTCTATTTCTCGATCTATCAAATATTTATCCACCTCCGCTTTAAGTACTCCAAATGATCCAGCCTCCACCACCCTTTGGGACAGAGAATTCCAGAGATTCACCACCTTCTGCGAGAGGAAATTTCTACGCACCTCAGTTTTAAACGACTGGCCCTTTATCTTGTGGCTTTGTCCCCTTGTTCAAGACTCTCCCACTAGTGAAAAATTCTCACCATCTACCCTGTCAACACCCCCCTCAGGATCTTATATGTTTGAATAATGCCACTCCTGCTAATCTCCCCAATTCTACCCTCTGTAAGCCACAAGGTCATCCAAATCTCTGCTCCCATGCCCTTACTCACAGCAAGTTCCGTTCACCTATCACCATCCCCATGTGTACTGACAGGTGCCCAGTCCAGCAAGGCCTTGACTTTAATGTTCTCACCCTTGTGTTTGAATCCCTTGTTGGCTGTTCCCCTCCCTGGCACTGTAATCCCCTCCAGCCTAAACCCTCTGAGGTCTCTGCCCTCATCTAATTCTGGCCTCTTGAGCATTCACCTTTTCTTATGAAGTTGAGTTTGTGAAGTGTGGTCCCTTTAAAAGCTGGTTTTGTGTCAGTGCTCAGTGGTTAGATGTTTAAAATGCAGGCACACAGGGTACACAGATTGCAACATTTATAACAGAGACCAAAACATCAGGGTTGCCTTGGTAACAGGCTTTGCAGGCTTTTGAACTTTGACAGCCTATCAGTTTAGGAACCTATTAAAGTTGAATTTGCTGTTGTCGACAACATCAGGCCAATCCTGGTGTAGGAAAATTGATAGGTCATCAGAATTATAAAGAGGAACTCAACTGCCTGCCTGCAGGAGCTCAACTGAAGGGCTGCCACCTCTCAACACCTAGAGAGGGAAGAGCAGCTCCCTGCCAACTAAAAGATATCTCTTAAGAGAACGCTCCATCTATCTAACGAAAAGGTTCCAAATCAGAAAGAGCTTACAGACTGTGGAATCGACAGAAGGACGCCAAAGGCTTTCCAAAGCCAAAACACCTGGTTGTATTTTTTTTGAGAGTGACTAAAGTCTGTTTTTTTTTTATAATGAATGCTCCTTGTATTTATTTGAACAGCATTCCAATAATATCTTACTTTAATCGATATGTTACTTGTTTAGTTAAAGTTTCTGGTTGATTAAATAACTTTGTTAATTGCTCACTTAAAGTGAGTGTCAGGTATTTCTGATAACGAACCTCTAAACGTTAATGAAGAACAGTTCACACCTTTTAACAGATTACGAAGCGAGGTATTCCTCTTTGGGGGATTCAGCGTGGCTTCTCAAAAGGGGATCAACCTCTGCATCGTAATAACTTTCCGTTTCTCCACCTTCGGTGGCCGAGCCTTCACCTTCCTGGGCTCGAAGCTCTGGAATTCCCCCCCTAAACACCTCTGCCTCTCTACATCACCTTTTTTTTTAAGACGCTCCTTAAAACCCATCCCATTGACCAAGCTTTTGGACACCTGATCTAAAATCTCTTTATGTGGCTCGATGCCTAATGTGTAACACTCCTGCGAAGGGCCTTGGAATATCTTATTGTATTAAAGGTGCTAGGTATATTTAAGTTGTTGTTGTCTTGGCTCCATATCCTCTCCTCACCATGCCAAGCAACAAAATAAAACCTCCCGCTCTTAGATTTACAATAATTAATCAAACTAGCATCTGCTGCTTGTTCTGGAAGGGAATTCCACACTTCTACTTCTCTGTACATAGAAACATCAAAAACAGAAGCAGGAGGAGGCCATTCAGCCCTTCCAGTCTGCTCCACCACTCATTTTGATCATGGCTGATCATCAAATTCAATATCCTGATCCCTCCTTCCCCCCATATCCCTTCCTCTAGGTGAAGAAATTTCTTCTCACCTCAGTTCTAAAAGGTTTACCCCTTATCCTCAAACTATGACCCCTAGTTCTGGACTCCCCCACCATCGGGAACATTCTTTCTGAATCTAGCCTGTCTAACCCTGTTAGAATTTTATAAGTCTCTGTGAGAACCCCTCTCACTCTTCTAAACTCCAGCGAATATAATCCTAACCGACTTAGTCTCTCCTCATATGACAGACCTGCCATTAGCCTGGTAAACCTTCGCTGTACTCCCTCTATAGCAAGGAAGAGGTATCTCCTAACTTAAATCATGATGGGGCACGATTATTTATCAGCCCTCTGTGGTGTTGCGGTTTGAAGAGGTTCCCCCATTCGAGTAGCTGACACAAGCTGCGCATTTAAAAAGAAGTGTGCTTACTTTAAACGTCTATACTTGTGCGACAAAATTAATGTGCAACTTTGATGACCACAGCCCCAACACAGACGGCCCGGTGGCACAGTGGCTAGCACTGCTGCCTCACAGCGCCAGGGACCCAGGTTCGATTCCCGACTTGGATCACTGTCTGTGCAGAGCCTGCACGTTCTCCCCGTGTCTGCGTGGGTTTCCTCCGGGTGCTCCGGTTTCCTCCCACAGTCCGAAAGATGTGCTGATTAGGTGTATTGGCCATGCTAAATTCTCCCTCAGTGTACCCGAACAGGTGCTGGAGTGTGGCGACTGGGGGATTTTCACAGTAACTTCATTGCAGTGTTAATGTAAGCCTAGTTGTGACACTAATAAATAAACCTTTAAAGCACTGTGAGGCACTGCGCTATCAGATAATCCATTCTGTGATTGCTGTCCCCAATACTCACATACAATGCATTCAAGATGCAAGTTGTGATTGGTGAGGTTCTCAGAGTCATGGCCCGGATACAGGATTGTTGTAAATATGTATCTTTTGTTGGTGCTAGCTTCACTTTATCTCCTCTGATGAAGTTAATTTCCTATCCACTCAGGTTTATGAAGAGACAGGGATATGTAAAGCAGAATATTGAGCTGAGCTGATACTGGGTCACTTCTGTTTCCAAGCTATTTGTGACGATTTCAACATTATTCCCATCCCCTCTACTTGAGTCGCCATCTCTCTCATTATAGTGGATAAATCGAGAGGACAATTAGTCAGCTATTGTTTCTATCTAAACAAGAATAGCTCTGGGTATAAGAAGAGATGCTTTGTCGGAGAGCTGGAATCTTATTTATATTATTTGTTTACACAGCTATTCTGGCTCCACCTCTGTTGTCTGCTTCAGAAATAGTCAAACCAACTGGAGTACTGTGTACAATTTTGGGTCTTGTTAACTATGGATATACCAGCCTTGGAGAGAGTGTGATGAAGCTTCACAAGACTGGTTCCTGGGATGAGGGAGCTGTCCTATGAAGGGAGATTGAGTCGGCCAGGCCTACATTTTCTGGGCTGATGCGTCTTTGTCAAAAGCTTTTAACAAAGGGCCATCTAGACTCGAAGCGTCAGCTCCTTCCTCGCCTTACAGATGCTGCCAGACCTGCTGGGATTTGCCAGCATTTTCTCTTTTGGTTTCAGATTCCAGCATCCGCAGTAATTTGCTTCTATATTTTCCGGAGTTGGGAAGGATGAGAGTTGATCTCATTGAAACTTATAAAGTTCTGAAATTCTCAAAGCAGAGGGTGGTGGTGGGGTGGCAGGTGGAATGTTCCCAGTGGTTGGGGAGTCTAAAACTAAGGGTCTTAAAATACGAGGATGGCTACTTCGGACTGAGATTAGGAAAGGTTTCTTCACTGAAAGGGTTGTGGGCCTTTGGAATTTACTACCCCAGAGATCTGTGACTCCAGAGCCACAGCAATGTGGTTGACTCTCAACTGTCCTCTGAAACAGCCTAGTAAGCCATTCAGTTCAAGGGCAACTCGGGATGGGCAATAAATGCTGGCCCAGCCAGTGACGCCGATGCCCCACAATTTTCCAGAGTCAATGGCTATAGTGTTAGCTCACTTTGACTTCTGAGCCAGTTAATCAAGTAACAGAGAACGCAACCAACTCATCATTTCCCTCGATATATACTGCGGATGCTGGAATCTGAACCAAAAACAGAAAATGTTGGAAAATCTCAGCAGGTCTGGCAGCATCTGTGGAGAGAGAATTGAGCCAATGTTTCAAGTCTAGATGACCCTTCGTTAGATTTGGTGCAGAACATTTCCCTTGATGTTTCTGACATCACTTGATTGTACAACTACTTGCAACTCAACTACTAGCATTAGATAAAGTTTATAAAAGCATGTACAATGTGTATATTTCCCACCACAATGCCTAAACAACCCCCAAATTAACACTTTTGCCTGTAACCCATAGAGTCACCCAGCAGCTCATGATCAATGAACCTAAGAGACGAATCATGCAACTTACACAAATTACAGCCCAATCCATCACGCAAACCAGCCTCCCATCCATTGACTCTGTCTACACTTCCCGCTGCCTCGGAAAAGCAGCCAGCATAATTAAGGACCCCACGCACCCTGGACATTCTCTCTTCCACCTTCTTCCTTCGGGAAAAGATACAAAGGTCTGAGGTCACGTACCAACCAACTCAAGAACAGCTTTTTCCCTGCTGCTGTCAGACTTTTGAATGGACCTACCTTATATTAAGTTGATCTTTCTCTACACCCGAGCTGTGACTGTAACACTAGATTCTGCACTCTCTCGTTTCCTTCTCTATGAACGGTATGCTTTGTCTGTATAGTGCGCAAGAAACAATACGTTTCACTGTATGTTTATACATGCGACAATAATAAATCAAATCAAATCAAATATTAAAAAACGGTGACCACTAACAGCTGGTGTAAAATCGCAGGTGCAGGGTTACCAAACTGGAATACACAAATTATAAATCATTAGCCTTGCATTCATTCATTTCCTGGACAAGCCAGTTCCATCTAACTGGGTGTGGAGATGCCGGCGTTGGACTGGGATGGGCAAGGTAAGAAGTCTCACAACACCAGGTTAAAGTCCAACAGGTTTATTTGGAATCACGAGCTTTAGGAGCATGGCTCCTTCATCAGGTGAGTGGAGAGGTAGGTTCCACAAACACAGTATATACAGGCAAAGACACAATTGTAATTATTATTGTTTGGCAATCTGTGATCATCCCTCTCTCCACTCGCACAGTCTATACCTGTAAAGACTTGATTACCTGTAAAGACTCGCATTCCAACCATTATCTTGCAATTGTGTCTTTGTCTATATATGCCGTGTTTGTCAAACTTATCTCTCCACACACCTGATGAAGGAGCAGAGCTCCAAAAGCTCGTGATTCCAAATAAACCTGTTGGACTTTAACCAGGTGTTGTGAGATTACTTGCTGTGCTCATCTAACTGGAAAATCCCAGGAATTTCCTAAGAGATTTTTTTATTTTGATTTGATTTATTATTGTCACATGTATTGGGATACAGTGAAAAGTATTGTTTCTTACGCGCTATACAGACAAAACATACTGTTCATAGAGTACATAGGGGAGAAGGAAAGGGCAGGGTGCAGAATGTAGTGTTACAGTCATAGCTAGGGTGCAGAGAATGATCAACTTAATATAAGGTAGGTCCATTCAAAAGTCTGACAGCAGCAGGGAAGAAGCTGTTCTTGAGTCGGTTGATACGTGTCCTCAGACTTTTGTACCTTTTTCCTGATGGAAGAAGGTGGAAGAGAGTATGTCCGGGGTGCATGGGGTCCTTGATTATGCTGGCTGCTTTTCCGAGGCAGTGGGAAATATAGACAGAGTCAATGGATGGGAGGCTGGTTTGTGTGATCGACTGGGCTTCATTCACGACCCTTTATAGTTTCTTGCGGTCTTGGTCAGAGCAGGAGCCATACCAAACTGTGATACATTCAGAAAGGATGCTTTCTATGGTGCATCTGTAAAAATTGGTGAGAGTCATAGCTGTTTTGCTGAATTTCCTTAGCTTCCTGAGAAAGTTGATCTCGGAGATTCTGTTACTTGGCAACTGTAATAGCTCAGATAACCCATTTGATGATTTTTGTTATTTGGAGACAACTCCCCGAAAACAAAGGAACAACAGTTTAGGAAAGGAGTTTGGCCTGATTGGGGTTGTAGTAGGAGTATTAGGAATGAGGAAGGGATATACTGTACCTGGAGTTAAACAGCTTTTAAGCAGCAGTTCATAGAATCCCTCTCCAATGTGGAAAGAGGCCATTCAGCCCATCGAGTCTGCACTGACTACAATCCCACCCAGGCCCTAGCCCCGTAATCCCACATATTTACCCTGCTAATCCCCCTGACACTAAGGGGCAACTTAGCATGGCCAATCAACCTAACCAGCACATCTTTGGACTGTGTGAGGAAACCGGAGCACCCGGAGGAAACCCGCACAGACACGGAGAGAACGTACAAACTCCACACGGACAGTGACCCGAGGCCGGAATTGAACCCAGGTCCCTGGCACTGTGAGGCAGCAGCGCTAACCACTGTGCCACCGTGCCGCCCCATTTGATTCACAAGGATTTCTTGTAATACAATAGCTTTAATACTAAAGGCACAGACACAATTGAATGCTAACTCCGTTGTGTAAAGAAACAACAAAGATATATTGCAGCAACATTCCAACGAAGACTTTAATTTTGCACCATCTATTTTTATTCATTCGTGGGACATGGGTGTCACTGGTTGGCCAGCATTTATTGCCCATCCCTAGTTGCCCAAGGGCAGTTGAGAGTCAAGTACATTGCTATGGCTGTAGGCCTGACCAGGTAAGGATGGCAGATTTCCTTCCCTAAAGGACATTAGTGAACCAGATGGGTTTTTCCGACAATCGACAATGGTTTTATGGTCATCAGTAGATTCTTAATTCCAAACACGCTGAAGAAACAGGGTGCAGCGATGTTGCTCAATCCTTCCTTGTTGTTGAACCTCACTAACACGTCTCGTTTTCCAGAATTGACACAAAGATAGCTGCTGCAG
Source organism: Mustelus asterias (assembly GCF_964213995.1). Classification (NCBI taxonomy): domain Eukaryota; kingdom Metazoa; phylum Chordata; class Chondrichthyes; order Carcharhiniformes; family Triakidae; genus Mustelus; species Mustelus asterias. The sequence continues at coordinate 134,792,239 of NC_135807.1, forward strand.
TGTTGTTATCTCAAATTGAATGAATGGTCCCGCTCTCTCAGAACTGCTATCAGTTAACCGACTAATATATGCTTAGGTGACACCCTGGGAGGTAAACTCATATGAGGAGTGGTTGAGGAGTCTGGGTCTATACTCGATGGAGTTTAGAAGGATGAGGGGGGGATCTAATTAGAGAACACTGAGAGGTCTAGACAGAGTGGACGTGGAGAGGATGTTTCCACTAGTGGGAGAGACTAGAACTTGAGGGCACAACCTCAGAGTGAAGGGACGCACCTTTAAAACTGAGATGAGGAGGAATTTCTTCACCCAGAGGGTGGTGAATCCCCGTGGCATGGTGGCACAGTGGTTAGCACTGCTGCCTCACAGCTCCAGGGACCCGGGTTCAATTCCAGCCTCGGGTCACTGTCTGTGTGGAGTTTGCGCATTCTCCCCGTGTCTGTGTGGGTTTCCTCCGGGTGCTCCGGTTTCCTCCCAAAGTCCAAAGATGTGCAGGTTAGGTTGATTGGCCATGCTAAATTGCCCCTTAGGTCCTGGAATGTGTAGGTTAGAGGGTTTAGAGGGGTAAATATGTGGGGTTATGGGGATAGGGCCTGGGTGGGATTGTTGTCGTGCAGACTCGATGGGCCGAATGGCCTCCTTCTGCACAAAAGGGATTCTGTGAATCCGTGGAACTCATTGTCACAGAAGGCTGTGGAGGCCAAGTCATTGAGTGTCTTTAAGACAGAGATAAATAGGTTCTTGATCAATAAGGGGATGAAGGGTTCCAGGGAGAAGGCAGGAGAATGGGGATGAGAAAAATATCAGCCATGATTGAATGGCGGAGCAGACTCGATGGGCTGAATGGCCTAATTTTGCTCCTCTGTCTTATAGTCTATAGTCTTGCATTTTCTTAGTGCCTTGCATGACCTCAAGATGTTCCAAAGTAATTTTGAAATGCAATGGTTGTTGTAGCGTAGGAAACGCAGCTGCCAATTCGCACTCAGAAAGTTCCCACAAACAGCAAGGTGACCGGTAATGTTTTCTAATGGCGTGAATCGAGGGATAAATATTGACCTGGGGAGAACTCCCTCGCTCTTCATTAAAGTTGAGTCCTTGGGTCTTTCACCTCTAGCTGAGAGGATTAGCAGGGCAGTGGTGTAATGTCTCATCCGAAAGGCAGCACCTCCGACAAGGCAGCATTCCTTCAGTGCAATGCAGGGAAAATTAGCCTGGATTTTATGCTCAGGTCTCTGGATCTCAGGTCTCTGTTACTTAATCAGTTACACAAGTCCCGCAAGGTTGCTGGAAATTGACATTAAGAAAGTCAGTTGCCAGATGTACAGCCAGATGAATGAGGACAATGGGGAGTAACGATCCAGAGGACAGAAAGCAAAATACTGCGGATGCTGGAAATCTGAAATAAAAACTGAAAATGCTGGATAAAGTAAAAGTTTATTTATTAGCCCCCAGTAAGGCTTACATTAACACTGCAATGAAGTTGCTGTCAAAATCCCCTAGCTGCCACATTCCGGTGCCTGTTCGGGTCAATGCACCCTAACCAGCATGTCTTCCGGACTGTGGGAGGAAACCGGAGCACCCGGAGGAAACCCACGCAGACACGGGGAGAACGTGCAAACTCCACACAAAAAGTGACCCAAGCCGGGAATTGAACCCGGGTCCCTGCCGCTGTGAAGCAGCAATGCTAACCACTGTGCTACCGTGCTGCCCGGGGGGGAGTGGGGTGGGGGGGTGGGGAGGGAATTTACAGCCTTGCTCGTCCCGAAACCGTAAATTCCCGCCCAAGGTCAACAGACTTTCCCATTGACTGTCCCTCGCCCGCTCCGATTCCCGTGGTGGGCGGGGCAGTGAAGTTCACAAAATGGGGGCAGATGTTACAGTTTGAGACGGCTGAACTCAGTGTTGAGTACCAGTCAAAGTTGTAAGGCGTTTAATTGAAAGATAGCTGCAGTTCCTCAAGCTTAGGTCGAGCTTCATTGCAACACTGCAGGAGGCTGAGGGCAGAGAGGTCAGTGTGGGAGACAGGTGGAGAACGTAACACAATAAGGTAACGCAATCGCTCTTCCCTTGAACTAAGAAAGGCATGTTCCCCAGAGTAAGAAACTTTTTTTTGTTTTTGCAACAACAACTTGCCTTTGTGTGGTGCCTTTAACATAGTAACAACCTCCCAAGGTTGCGATACAGGAGCGTTATCAGGCAGAAACTGACGCAGAGCCATCCGCAGAGATATTAGTGCATTTAAGTGACCAAAGGTTTAGTCAAAGAGTCAAGTTTTAAGGAGCAATTTAAAGGAGGATAGAGAAACAGAGAGGCTGAGAGGCATTTCAGAGGGACAGAGTGACTGGGCGGGGGGGGGGGGGGGGGGGGGGGGTTGCAGGGAGGGGCATTCCAGAGGGACAGAGTGACTGGGCGGGGCGGGGGGGGGGGGGGGGGGGCGGTGCAGGCAGGGGCATTTCAGAGGGACAGAGAGGCTGGGGGGTGGGGATATTCCTAAGGGACAGAGAGGTTTCCGGGGATGGGGGGGAGGCATCCCAGGGAGACAGAGAGGTTTGGGGGGGTGCATTCCAAAGGGACAGAGTGGCTGGGGAGGTGTATTCCAGAGGACAGAGAGGTTGGTGGGGGGGGGGGGGGGTGGGGGGGTTGTGGATTCCAGAGCTTAGCACAGCTGAAGGCACGGCCGCCAATGGTGGGATGATATGGAAATCAGAATTATGCATGGTTTTGTACAAACAGCATCAATCAAGAGGCATGCTGCTTCTCATCTTGCTTCAAGCTCTTTTGTAAATCACCTTAAATCTGTGTCCCCTGGTTATCAACTAACCTAACGATTTCTTCTTATTTATTCTATCAAAAATCTGCATGATTTTGAACAGCTCTGTTAAATTGCCCCATTAAACTTTCCAGCTCTAAGGGGCACAATGCCAGCTTGTCCAGTCCCTCCGCTGCCCAGGAAACTACACTGTTGCAGGATGGTACAAAATGATCACTCACTCTCAAGGTGCCCATCCACTAGTAAATTCTGCTGGCACAGCGATAGATTTCAGTTGCCCAGCTGGAATTGCTGCAAGTATTTTTTATTCCAAACAGGACGGAGATATAACGTCTGGGCATTGGCATAACTTTTGCCGCTTCTGCCAACTGGAAGACACAGGTCAGAGAGCCGGGCATTACATTTGAATTTCCCAAGGTGCTAGCTAATAAGATTGAGCAGGAGGCAGAGTCATCAAAAAGAATGGTACTTCTCTGCGATCAGCCACTTCCACTCGAAAGCTGCGCCACACATAGCCTCAAACTCAATCCTGGGAAGCAGAGAAAGACTTGCATTCGCCTGGCACCTTTCCCAACCTCGGGGCTGTCCCCAAGTGCTTTCCAGCCAATGACCTACTTTCGAAGTGCTGTTGCTGTTGTAATGTAGGTAAGATGGTGGCCAATGTGTACACAGCAAGATCCCAAGGACAACAATGTGTGCCGATGGCCTAACGGTATCATCGCTAGACCATTAATCCAGAAACTCGGCGAATGTTCTGGGGACCCGGTTTGCCCGGCAGATGGTAGAATTTGAAGTCAATAAAAAAAATATCTGGAATTAAGAGTGGCACAGTGGTTAGCACTGCTGCCTCACAGCGCCCGGGGCTCGGGCTCGGGTTCGATTCCCAGCTTGGACCACTGTCTGCATGGGTTTCCTCTGGGTGCTCTGGTTTCCTCCCACAGTCCACAGATGTGCAGGTTAGGTGGATTGGCCTTGTTAAATTGCCCCTTAGTGTCAGGGGGACTAACTAGGGCAAATGCATGGGGTTATGGGGATAGGGCCTGGGTGGGATTGTGGTCAGTGCGGACTTGATGGGCTGAATGACCTCCTTCTGCACTGTAAGGATTCTATGATTCTAAAAGAATCTACTGATGACCATGAAACCATTGTCGATTGTCGGAAAAACCCATCTGGTTCACTAATGTTCTTTCCGGAGGAAACCTGCCATTCTTACCCAGTCTGGCCTACATGTGACTCCACAGCAATGTGGTTGACTCTCAACTGCCCTCCAAGGACAACTGGGGATGGGCAATAAATGCTGGCCCAGCCAGTGACGCTCATGTCCCATGATTGAATAAAAAAAATGATTAGGTCATCTGTTTTTTTTAAGTGATGTTGGTTGAGGGATAAATATTGTCCAAGGACACCAGGCAGAACTCCCCCTGAAATAGTGTTGAGGGATTCTTTACATCCACTTGAGAGTGCAGCTGTTTACTATCTCACCAGACAGGAGGCTGTCTAGATACTTTCAGTATCTGGGACAACCTGAGAGACCAATCAATGGTAGCTATTCCCGTGTTTGATGCCTTAAAATATTATAATCTGCGATTTTGGCACTCAAAAACATTTAGACTCTCGATTTCCTGAAGAATTGGCCACAAAAGTTTGATTAAGCAACAGTTGGAAGATAAAAGTTAATTAAGTATTTTAAAGTCTGTTTTTGGAGGAAGTTTGCTAAGAAAAAGAGGAATAAATTGGAAATAAAAAGTCTACACAATACTTCAGCAGATAGGATGTGCTGTCCAGTTTAATTTTAAATTAATGTTAAGCTAGGGTGGAACAGTGGCACAGTGGTTAGCACTGCTGCCTCATTGCTCTAGGGACCCGGTTTGATTCCCGGCTTGGGTCACTGTCCGTGTGGAGTTTGTGCGTTGTCTGTGTGGGTTTCCTCCAGGTACTCTGGTTTTCTCCCACAGCTCAAAGATGTGCGTGTAAGGCGGATTGGCCATGCTAAATTGCCCCTTAGTGTCCAAAGATGTATAGGTTAGGGGGATTAGTGGGGTAAATATGTGGGGTTATGTGGATAGGGCCTGGGTAAGATGCTCTGTCGGGGAGAGTTGGTGCGGACTCAATGGGCTGAATGGCCTCCTTCTACATTATAGGAATTCTATGAATCTGTGATACATTGATGCCTGTGCCAACAACGCATCAACTTAAGAATTCTCAGACATGTTTTCAGATCCCACCACCAGCTCCTTTCCATCTCTGCAACTTCCTCCAGCATTCCAACAACACAACTTAGACTGGCCTCATGAGTATCGCCCATTTCAATCGCTCTGCCATTGGCGGCCGTGCCTTCAGCTGCCGAGACCCCAAGCTCTGGAATTCCCTCCCTAACCCTCTCCATCTCTCTCTCCATCTCCTCTAAGACGCTTCTTAAAACAAGCTTTTGGTCATTAGCCCTCATTTTGCCGTATGAGACTGAGGACTCTAACCTCCCAGCTATGATTGCATGGCAATTGCCTGGGAAGTTTACACTTTGGGTAATGGCCCTGCACTGGGAATGTGAGTTAAATCACAAAACTCAGGTGGTTCTGATTGTTACATGAACAGTTACCCAGAAAAAGTGTAAAGAAATAAAACCACCTCTAGCTTCTGGGTAAATATAGCACTGACCCACACTGACGCCCAACATGTCTCCCCCAACTCTTCAGCTATTCCCCTCTCCCCAGCCAGGCCCACCCCAAACCTTGCCCACCCCCCCCCCCTCCCCACCTCCCCAACCCAAATCCTACCTACATCCCCCAACCTCACCCACCTCAACCAGGCCCATCCCAAACCCTGCCCACACCTCCCCCACCCACCCCCTCAAGGTCCAACCCAAACCTGCCCAACTCCCCCCCCTCCACACACCCCAGCCAGGACACAACCCAAACCTTGCCCACTCTACCAGCCAGGCCCAACCTGACCCAACAGCCCCCTACCCTACCCCCCCAGCCCCTCTGCAGGCCTGACCTGAACGCCCGCTCAAAATTTACCTGTTTATCTTATAAACGTACTTTCTCCCTGGCTTGTCACAGTGGCTGGACCTTTATACTTACCTGCTTCATGGCAGCTAAGGCTGTTAAAAAAGAGAGTGTTGTTTTCTCACCTTTGACTGAGCCGTCCTTGACTGTATGCCTGAGGAATCCACAGTGTTACACAGATCCCGCCCAGCCCGTGACAGGGGGTGGGGTTCCAACGAGATAGAAGCAGCTGGATTGCAAGGTAAGTTAGCGGAGGGGCAGTCCATCCAAGTTCCTGACCTCAGTGTCCAAGTTCAATCTGATAAAAGCAAAACACTGGGGATGCTGGAGATCTGAAATAAAAACAGAAAGCGCTGGAAAATCTCAGCGGGTCTGGCAGCATCTGTGGGGAGAGAAACTGAGTTAACATTCTGAGCCCAATATCACTCTTCAGTTCTGCTGAATATTTTCCACCACTTTCTGTTTTAATTTCTAAGTGATAATGTTCCCGTAGCTTGGGAAATGTGACGATGTTAGTGATGTTATATATAAAGGCAAGTTGTTACTGTTATTTATTCCTGGTCTGTTCTGATAGGAAGGGCAATAATAAGTAAATGAAAAGCACTGGACATGCTTTATTGTGAAGAGTACTTGCTTATATTGTGCCGATGACATTTACGGGCAGCACGGTGGCACAGTGGTTAGCACTACTGTCTCAGTGGCAGGGACCCAGGTTCGATTCCTGGCTAGACTCACTGTCCGTGTGGAGTTTGCACGTTCCCCTCTGGGTGCTCCGGTTTCCTCCCACAGTCTGAAAGACGTGCTGGTTAGGTGCATTGGCCATGCTAAATTCTCCCTCAGTGCACCCGAACAGGTGCCAGAGTGTAGCGACTAGGGGATTTTCACAGTAACTTCATTGCAGTGTTAATGTAAGCCTACTTGTGACACTAATAAATAAACTTAAACTTTTAAGACATCTCCTTTATCTAAGTTTCCCCAATACCACAAATCATTCTCTGACCAGACAAGAGAGAGAAGATTTGCTGCCAAAATTTCCATTTCTCCCTTTCCTGTCAAGCTCAGAATAACAACCTGTATTTATATTTGGAGTAGCAAAGCATCCCAGGAGCAATTATTGACTCGGAGCCAATAAGGAGATCTGAGGGCAGGTGATCAGGTCAATAGTTTGGTGAAAGAGATAGGTTTTGTTATCTGGCTTTTAATTTAAACACCTTGCAAGCATTCCAGTTTAATGAGACAAGTAAGGACAGTAATCGATTCTTTAATTCATTCAACAATTTCTCTCCTTATTTAACACTCAGGTACCAACTCAGACATAAACAGTTGCAACTCATTAACTCTTTTACCGAACTTTAACTCTTAACTGAACATCAACCCTCAACTGAACTTTAACTCTTAACTGAACATCAACCCTCAACCGAACTTTAACTCTTAACTGAACATCAACCCTCAACTGAACTTTAACTCTTAACTGCACGTTAACTTTAGCTGAACATTAATTTTAATTATTTAACTGAAAATAGATACTACCGAGTTCAGGAAAAACCTTGGCTAAGAAACGTCCTCGATGTAGAATCTATCTTCTTCTCTGAGGAAAATTCCTTCAGGGCATATGTTGTATGATGGTTAGTCTCCATGGAGTTGTCGCTGGCAAACACAGGACTGCAGTGACATTTACCCACAAATCCTCCACTTGCTTCCAGAAGATTCTCTGTCATCCACCAATGGTACAACCAGAAATCAATCACATGGCTCAAACATCTAATGAAATTATTGGCAAATTATGCCATTATGCTTACTCCACATGATATGTACCACACATAATGGTAATAAAATGCGAAGCCACAATGTCTGAGTTAATGTAAACAACTTCCCTTATTTACTCTACACAGGAAACTTCAGATCACAGTTCCCAGACTAGAGTAATTTTATGACTTGCATCTGGTTTGAATTATAAGTTGACTAAAAATCCCAGCATGCTTAAATCTCAGCCAGAATAGCCATTTTAAAGCCACTATTGCCATTATTGTTATTAAATCATTGTTGTAGCCGTTCTTTCTCCATCTACAGTTTGAAAGAGTGTCTTAAAGGAGGAAGAAAGAGGTGAAGAAGTTCAGAGAATTCCAGAGCTTAGGGCCCAGGCAGCTCCAGGCATGGCAGCCAATAGTGGGGCGATTAAAATTGGGGATGCGCAAGCGAAGTGCACTGAAAGGGCGCCGATATCTCAGAGGATTACAGGTTGCGTTTACACAGTCGCCTATTCTTCAGTTCTATAAACTGCTTTCATTCCATCGCTGCAAGAAGTCTGTGTAGCACAGTGGTAGTGACTCTAACTCTGGGCCAGAATCTCTGGGTTCAAATCCCTGACAGAGGGCTCATTGGCCATGGAAGGAGCGCTAATGATCTTGTTCAAGGGGCTGATAACCAGTCTGGGAATCCTGCCATCACCTTCCCACTATTCCCCACAGGGGAAAAATGTGTGCCTGTGAAGATATGCTGCAGAGCTAGCTAATATTTGCCTTAAGGCAACTACCAAAAGAGTGATGATAAAATAAAGTCCCAGGTGACCAGAGGCTACTTTTCCCTTTAATGGGGAGAGCTGACTGGTGGTGATTTAACCTGAGGATCACCACACCTCAGGCGAGGGGCAAGAACTGAGAGGGCATAGCTATCTGGAAAGAATGAATAGGGGCTCTTCTCTGGCATTGAGAAGACTGAGAAGTGTACTGGTTACAGGTCTGTAAAACCACGAGCCAACAGGGTAAACACAAAAAAAATGTTTCTGTTCGTGAAAAAGACCAAAGACTCAGTAATAAATCCAATCGGAAATTCAGGTGAAACTTTGTTATCCAGAGAATGGTGAGAATGTGGAACTCATTCCCACAGGGAGTGGGGAGAATGTGGAACTCAATCCCGCAGGGAGAGATTGAGGTGAATGGTATTGATCCATTTAATGGGAAGCTGGATAAACACAGGCGGGAGAAGGGAACTGAAGGATATGTTGACTGATGAGATAAAAGTGGGGTGGGAAGAGATTGGTGTGGAGCAGAAACACTGGCAGAGACTAATTGGGTTGCATGTTGCCTTTATGCAAGTTGGGTATTGGCAAAAGTTGGTCAAAAATAACTAACATGGCCTGGGAGCATTTGATATTGAAACTGGATACGTCAAATGACAAAATGATCCACTCCCTATCACTAATATCTCATGTCTTCGGAGTTCTTCGATGCAGAGGGATCTGGGTGTCCTTGTGCATGAGTCCTAGAAAATTAGTATGCAGGTGCAGCAGGTAATAAGGAAGGCAAATGGAATCTTGGTATTTATTGCTAAAGGAAGAGAAGTGAAGTGTTGCTACTGTGCAAAGCATTAGTGAGATCGCACTTAGAATATTGTGTACAGTTTTGGTCCCCTTACTTGAGGAGGGATGTAGTTGCATTGGAGGCAGTTCAGGGGAGATTTACTAGATTGACCCCAGAATTGAAGGGTTTGTCTTACGAAGAGAGATTGAGATGTTTAGGCCCATTCTTCCTGGAGTTTAGAAGCGTGAGGGATCTAATTGAGGTGTGCAAGATGGCAAGGGGGATTGACAAAGTAGATGTGGGGAGGATGTTTCCTCTTGTGAGGCAATCCAGACTGAGAGGCCATAGTTTTAGGATAAGGGGTAGCAGATTTAAATCAGAGATGAGGAGAAATGATCTCTCTCAAAGTGTCGTGAATCTGTGGAATTTATTACCCCAGAGAGCGATGGTTACCGGGATATCGAGTAAATTTAAGGAAAGTTAAGGAAAATTAAATAGGGCACAGTGGTTAGCACTGCTGCCTCACAGCGCCAAAGGCCAGGAGTCAATTCCGGCCTTGGGTGATTGTGTGGAGTTTGCACGTTCTCCCCGTGTCTGCGTAGGTTTCCTCCGGGTGCTCCGGTTTCCTCCCACAGTCCAAAGGTGTGCAGGTTAGATGGATTGTCCATGCTAAATTGCTCCTTAGTGTCCCAAGATATGTAGGTTAGGGGGATTAGTAGGGTAAATACATGAGGTTACAGGGATAGGGCTTGGGTGGGATGCTCTGTCGGAGAGTCAGTGCAGGCTCGATGGGCCGTAAGGCTTCCTTCTGCACTGTAGGAATTCGAAGAGGTGGACAAGTTTGAAGGGCTATGACGAGCGGGAGGGAAAGTGGAATTGAAGCCGAGATGAGATCAGCCATGATCGTATTAAATGGTGGAGCAGGCTCAAGGGGCTGAATTGCCTACTCCTGCTCCTGGTTCTTATGTGGCTTGATGTGTCCTTGTTCCCAAATAGAGAGAGGTCTTGAATGACATCCATGTTATTTCTACACCAATATTTCTCCTGTCATGAAGGAATTCTAGTCGGAGAAATACTCTTCAAGTATTGGTGCCACCGGTGGCCATTTGCATGAGTGTTACAAGACAATAAAGATGAACAGAAATTCAGTGACACACAACCTGATGCTACCAAATCACTCTTAAAAAAAATTTGGCTTGAAGGTGAGAATCTGTCTCAATAATGGACCAAAGGAACATTCTTCACTAGCAATGATGGGCTGAATGGCCTCATTCTGTGCTGTAGGATTCTATGATTCAATCTTCTTGCTTTATTGGGTACTAAACAAACTGTGGTGTTTACATTCCGAGATGTGCGGCGGAATTTTATCGTCCTGCCCGCCACGGGAATCGGAGCGGGCGAGGGGCAGACAATGGAAAGATCCATTGACTTCGGGCGGAATTTTATGGTTTCGGGACGAGCGAGGCCGTAAAATCCCGTCCATGATCCCAGCAGTTCAGCTTACAGCTTTGGGGCAGCACGGTGGCACAGTGGTTAGCACTGCTGCCTCACAGCACCAAGGACCCGGGTTCAATTCCGGCTTCGGGTCACTGGAGTTTGCATGTCCCCCTCCGTGTCTGCCTGGGTTTCCTCCGGGTGCTCCGGTTTCCTCCCACAGTCCAACGATTTGCAGGTTAGGTGGATTGGCCGTGCTAAATTCGTGTCAGGGGGATTAGCAGGGTAAATATGTGGGGTTACGGGAATAGGGCCTGGGTGGGATTGTGATTAGTGCAGACCCGATGGGCCAAATGACCTCCTTCTGCACTGTAGGGATTCTACGATCCTATAAAATAATACAATTTGCACTTCACCGGATATTGAATATTTCCCTTTGCTCCACTGCATATAACACAAGCCATCAGAAGTAGACTTATCAAAGCACATGCAAAGGGTTTCAGGATATTTTGTACCATTTATGCTGCTACATTAATATGGAGCAAATTTTAAGAGTTGATTTTATTCAACTTGAAAAGTATATTTTAAGAACAGGCAACATTTCCAAGTGAATCTTCTGCTTCTCTTTTCGTGTAGCCACAGTTGCCTTTATAAACGTTCAGTTTATTGTGCCTGCGAACTGTGAGAAGGATGCTTATTTCCAACAGTTCCTGCATGGAAGAGGTGCCACCCGTTTCACGGCTAACTCACCTCTGCCAGAGAGGCACCACAGATTGGACTTGCAAACTTGATAATGTGAGAGAACACTCACAGAACGTTCCTCGGTGAAAGGTGTTGACAGGACTTGATTGTTTGTGAGGCTGCGTGCATACAATCGAGCTTTTCTCACCCAAACAGAGAATGTTAACTCCTACCATTGCATGCCCTTCAATATTTTCAGCAACCCTCCCCAAGCCCCTCCCCAAGACCTTACCCGAGCAGAAAGCCCACCCAGTGGAATCGGGCAGAATTCTTAAAGTTTGCTGAGAATATCACATTGACACTTTCAGGAGTAACACTGTGGGACACTAACCCCTTCACATCTAGTTCCCGACCTCCAAGACTTTCTCCTGTGGAACCTCAGAACGTAAAGGGGAAAAAAAAGAATTCAAAAGATAATGGAAAGGTCGAATAAAATGTTAGTCACTATTAGGCAGAGGGCTAGAATATAAAAGTGAGGAGGTTTTACCACAATAGGGTTTCTGGCTGGATACGTTCTGGGAGAGTGAGGTGATGATAAGCCAGTGGTGTAGTGTGAGCAGGTTCCATGTTAGAGAGTGGTAAAACCACCGAGACCTCTTTTCAAACCACTGCAAAAGCCCATTTCATATTAGCTAAAACTTCCTGTGAGGGCGGCATGGTGGCACAGTGGTTAGCACTGCTACCTCACAGCGCCAGGGACCCGGGTTCGATTCCTGGCTTGGGTCACTGTCCGTGTGGAGTTCGCACATTCTCCCCATGTCTGCGTGGGTTTCCTCCGGGTGCTCCGGTTTCCTCACACAGTGCAAAGATTTGCAGGTTAGATGGATCGGCCATGTTAAATTGCCCCTAGCATCAGGGGGATTAGCAGGGTAAATACGTGGGGTTACGGGGATAGGGCCACGGTGGGATTGTGGTCGGTGCAGACTCAATGGGCCAAATGGCCTCCTTCTGAACTGTAGGGACCCTATGAGATCCTCACCAATTTCCACAATAGTTTCAATTAAAAATAAATTCTCAACTAGGACTAAAATCAGTGCTGCTTTAACTTCAGTCTCGGCTGGCTTCTAGCCTTAGCTATGTAATCTTTCTAGGCAGCACCCCAGCACTTGCTCCTTTCACCTCCTCATCAGGAGTCACTCCCACTTGGTGAGACAAAACAGGCAACGGTACACGTGCACAGCCCGTGTCAGCACTGGTTTATATTTAACGGCAGGAGGTCTGCAGTCGGAACACCATTCCACAATGAATGATGAGTTTGATTATTGCCCAAGCCTAACACCATCCAATTTGGAAATATATTGGCCGTTCCTTCACTGTCGCTGGGTGAAAATCCTGGAACTCCCTCCCTAACAGCACTGTAGGTGTACCTACACTTAGGGACTGCAGCGATTCAAAAAGGCAGTTCACCACCACCTTCTCAAGGGCAGTCCGGAATGGGCAATGAACGCTGGCCTAGCCAGCGACGTCACATCCCATAAATGAATGAAAAATATAGATACATTCATTTATTTATTTTTGTGATAAAATCTCGCTGTTTGTTTTCAATAGTTAGCAGGATATTGAGGTTGATTCCAACGGGGTTGGCAACCCAATTACATAATAACCCTGTGACATGGTTAGAACATGCCTGGATCATTGTGTACAGTTCTGGGCATCACAGCTTTGGAATGACGTATTGGCCTTGTAAGTGCGGTGAAAGTTCACCACAAACTCCATAGGTTAGATTGTGAGGAGAACTATCAAAAGAATTGGTAGGATAGAAAGTAGACTTTCATAGAATGCCTACAGTGCAGAAAGAGGCCATTTGGCCCATCGAGTCTACACCGATCACAATCCCTCCCAGGCTCCATCCCTATTACTCCACTTATTTACCCTGCTAACCCCTTCACACTATGAGGCAATTTAGCATGGCCAATCAACCGGAGCAGCACATCTTTGGACTGCGGGAGGAAACCGGAGCACCCGGAGGAAACCCACGCAGACACGGGGACAATGTGCAAACTGCGCACAGACAGTGACCCAATCCGGGACTTGAACCCGGGTCCCTGGCACTGTGAGGCAACAGTGCAAACCACTGAGCCACCGTGCCACCCCACCGCACAGTACAATAGTGATTGTACTGTTGGTGTGGGAGTCCACGACAAAGGGACATAAGGTTAAAATCACAGCAAGGCCATACAGGAGGGAAATTACACAGAATCATAGAAGGAAGCTATTCAGCCCATCGAGTCTGCATACACTTTCTGACAGAGGACCTTATCCAGGCTCTCTCCTCCACCCCATCCCCATAACATTCACCATGGCCAATCCACCTAAGCTACACATCTTTCAGACTGTGGGAGGAAACCGGAGCACTGGAGGAAACCCACCATTGTGCCACCGTAGCACCCTTACAAAGTACTTCTTTGTGTAAAGGCTCAGAAGGACTGTGGAACCCTCTCCCACAAAAAGCAAAAGGTGCCAGTTCAATTCGTAATTGAAAATGTGAAATCAGTAAGTGTTTTCCTGGCCAAGCGTATTTAATTTTAATTCATTCATGGGATGTGGGCATTGCTGGCTAGGCCAGCATTTATTGCCCAGGAGAAGAAGGTGAGTCCTCTTGAACCACTGCAGTCGATGTGGTGTAGGTACACCCAGAGTGCAGTTAGGGAGGGAGGTCCAGGATTTCATCCAGAAGTGTATTGAGAGATACGGAGCGCTGCTGGTGCATGAAATTAGAATCCAGATCTGCCATGTTCTCCTGAGATTTGAGGAGTTGGAAGACTGGAACCTTCCGTCTGCCCTCTCAGGGAGTAAAAGATCCCATGGCACTGTTTCAAAGAAGAGCAGGAAAGGTCACCCTGGTGTCCTGGCCAATTTATAAGTTCATAAGATATAGGAACAGAATTAGGCCATTTGGCCCATCGAGTCTGCTCCGCCATTCGATATGCTCCTCATCCCCATTTTCCTGCCTTCTCCTCATAACCCTTCAACCCATTACCAGTTAAAAATCTGTCTAACTCCTCCTTAAATTTACTCACTGTCCCAGCATCCACCGCACTTTGGGGGAGCGAATTCCACAGATTCACAACCCTTTGGGAGGAATAGTTTCTCCTCAACTCTGTCTTAAATTTTGCTACTCCTTATCTTATGACCTCTCATCCTAGAATGTCCCACAAGAGGAAGCATCCACTCCACGTCTACTTTATCCATACCTTTTATCATCTTGTATACCTCAATTTGACCTCCCCTCATTCTTCTAAATTCCAGAGAGTATCGGCCTAAACTGTTCAATCTCTCTTCATACGACAAACCCCTCATCTCTGGAATCAATCGAGTGAACCTCCTCTGAACTGCCTCCAATGCCACTACATCGTTCCTCAAATAAGGGGACTAAAACTGTGCACAATACTCCAGGTGTGGCCTCACCAATGCCTTGTATAGTTGCAACAATACTTCCTTATCTTTATATTCTATTCCTTTATCTATAATTGCCAACATTCCATTCGCTCTCTATATTATCTGCTGTACCTGTATCTGCTGTATCCCTCAATCACAAAGAAACTGATTCTCTGGTAATGATCATATTGCTGTTTGTGGGATCTTGCTGTGTGCCAATTCGCTGCCACATTTCTTACATTACAACACTGACTAGACCAGACAGAAGTATTGAATTGGCTACAAAGCGTGTGGTGATGCACAAGACAGATTCTTTCTATCAAGAGAATGCCAGTTTTCAAAATTTACAATATCCAGTAGAGTGTGTATCGCGAGAACCTACACATTTATTAGTATCTTATTTTTAAATGCTAGAACTATTCTTAAGAACAAAGAGATAGACCATCTCCCAAAAAAACCCCAAAGCTCATCAAGACATTGAAATGTAAAACTCATGATTCACACAGTATTCCCCACAAACACTGGTCATCAACATGGTCATCAACATGGTCATCAATATGAGACAGTCATGAAGAAATTCAATGGGGAATTCAGGACAAATTCTTTTACTCAAAGAATGGTGAGAAGGTGGAATTCTCTACAACAGGGAGTGATTGAGACAAATAGGGCCTGATTTTACCATCGCATTGCGCCCATTTTCGGGCGTAAAAAATTGGTAAAGTTGGGTGTGAGGTGGGTAGCGCGATCCGTGCCCACATCCGCGCCAGTTCCCCCTTTACCAAGGCCCAAAAATGGCCGTGATTGGGACTGTGCCTGAAATGGACGCGATGGCCATTTAAATGCATTTGCATGCATTTAAATTGACTTAATGGGCTGCACGCCCAACCTTACTGGCACTTCCCCCTTTAGTATCACGTTCGCCCACCCAGAATCGGCGCGAAACAGACATGCTCCATAAAAGTCCGATTCGGGTGCTCCAGGTGGTGAGGAGGTAAGTGATGAGTGTCTGATGGCTCTCTGCTTGAGATTGGTTGAGGGGAGGGGGGGGGGGAATGGGGGTCTGCTGCCACTCTGCCTGAGATCAGTGCAGGGGAAGGGAGGTCCATTGCCACTCTGCCTGAGATAGTGGGGGGAAGGGGGGGGAGGGGCCCGTAATCTGTTTGGGTGGCGGAGGGGGTGGGGGGATAAGGGGGTCAGTAATGTTGTGGGGGTGGGGTAATGTCTCTAGGGGGGGGGGGGCAGGGGAAGGCATTATCCGGCCCAGGAGCGATGTGGCTGGGGAGCTGTATTCTATCATTTTTTTTGCGCATGTGCAGTTGGAGGCATTGATTGGAGTTGCAGGGTTTCGGGCGCGTTAAGCTCCGCCCACAAGCTTCTACAGCATGATTCAGAATCGCTGATATTTTTTCAGTCAGAGTGTGTATGGGGGGCCCTGAGAACAGGTCTAAAAGTCAAATCTGAAACACTCCCAGTTTCAAGTCTGCCCAACACTTAGAATCAAAATGGTAAAATAGGGCCCATAATATGGATACATCCAAAGGGGAGTTGGACAAGTGTTTGAGGGAGAAGGGGATGGGTGGCAGGGAGGGATTGGGGGTTACAATGGTGGACTAGCATGAGGAGGGATGGGAAAGGGCTCAAGTGCAGCATAAAGACCAGTATGGACTGAATGGCCCGTCTCTATGCCACAGCTCCGACATAACCCTACATAAATCAATATCCCCATGACCCAAACCTGAATAAAGTTGACCTAACCCAAACGTCTGCAGTCAACGAACGGAATGTCTTCTCTTTAGGGTCTGTGTCAAGAACCAAAAACAGAAATTCAAAGTAAAAATTATCATTGGACGAGAATCCAGGTACATTGCTTTGGAAACCCACGCACCACGGAACAGTAATACTCTTGAAGAGTCCACCATCAGTCCTGGCAAAGATGCAGCTCTCCCTTCCTTTACCTTCGATCAACATTTTGGATTATGTTGACAAAATGACCAGCTTTCAAATCAGAGTAGGAATGGTCGTGAACGGGCGTCTTCAGGAGGGGGAAAGAAATGAGATTGCTTGTGTTACTGAATGGCGGCTAAATTAGCGACAATCTTTGTTGTTTTACAGAAGCAGCACTGGTTTCATTAAATAAAATGTAATCATTAATCCTACTGAATCTCTTAGACCCATCACTAGTTTTGTCAAAATGTTAACCAAAAGATCACTTAACTTAAAAAAAATACAATAAGTAACCCTTCCGGTGAGGACCACTTTGCTTAACCACTTTAATGAAAAATAATAATTCAGAAACATAGTATGCAAGCAAAGCAAATAGATTGTGCACAGAATTATGTGCAAGTGAGGAAACAGGATGATTATGGACAGTAAGAGCAGTAATGTTTCTCATGATCCAAATGGGTGGCATGGTGGCACAGTGGTGAGCGCTGCTACCTCACAATGCCAGGGACCTAGGTTCAATTCCAGCCTTGGGTGACTGTCTGTGTGGAGTTTGCACATTCTCCCCGTTTTCACTGGGTTTCCTCCAATGCTCCAGTTTCCTCCCACACTCCAAACAGGTGTGGTGGATTGGCCATGCTAAATTGTCCCTTAGTGTCAGGGGACTAGCTGGGGTAAATACATAGGGTTACAGCAATAGGGCCTGGGTAGGATTGTTGTTGGTGCAGGCTTGAAGGGCTGAATGGCCTGTTTTTACACTGTGGGGATTCTATGATTCTAATCCAAGATTCTATATATAAAACATAGGCCGGAATTCGTGGCTGGGGTTCTCCTGCCCCATTTCCATGAACGGAAATTTGGCAGCGGCAGATCCAGGCAGCTCCGGGCTTCCGAGGCAGGAGAATTCCGACCATATCATGTGACAGGTATAAGATCCTGAATGATATTGACAAGGTGGACATGGAAAGGATGTTTCCTTTTGTGGGTGAGTCCAGAACTAGTTCATTTATCAGTCATAAGTAGACTTACATTTACACTGCAATGAGGTTACTGTGAAAATCCCCTAGTCGCCACACTCCGGCGCCTGTTCGGGTGCACTGAGGGAGAATTTAGCACTGCAATGCACCTAACCAGCACGTCTTTCGGACTGTGGGAGGAAACCGGAGCACCCGAAGGAAACCCACACAGACATGGGGAGAATGTGCAAACTCCGCACAGTCACCCAAGCTGGGAATCGAACCCAAGTCCCTGGCGATGTGAAGTAGCAGTGCTAACCACTGTGGCACCGTGCCACCCAAGGGACACTAAGTGACATGCTTTTAAAATTAGAGGGCCACCCTTTCAGGACAGAAATGGGGAGAAATTCTTTCCGTGGGTTGTGCGACTTTGGAACACTTTGCCTCAGAAGGGAGTGGGGGTGGGGACACTGGATATTTTTAAGGTGGAGATAGATAGATTCTTGTTCAGCAGGGGAATCAAAGGTTATTGGGGGTGGATGGGAATATGAAATTCAGAACATAAACAGATCAGTCATCATCTCATTGAATGGCAGAGCAGGCCTGAGGGGCCGAATGGCGGTACGGTGACACAGTGGGTTAGCACTGCTGCCTCACAGCGCCAGGGACCTGGGTTCGATTCCTGGCTTGGGTCACTGTCTGTGTGTGGAGTTTGCACATTCTCCCCGTGTCTGCATGGGTTTCCTCCGGGTGCTCCACTTTCCTCCCACAGTTCGAAAGATATGCGTGTTAGGTGGATTGGCCGTGCTAAATTCTCCCTCAGTGTCAGGGGGACTAGCTAGGGACTAGCATGTGGTTACGGGGATAGGGCCTGGGTGGGATTGTGGTCGGTGCAGACTCGATGGGCCAAATGGCCTCCTTCTGCACTGCAGGATTCTATGATTTGCTCCCATTTTGTGTGTTTGTATATATTCGTTCTGTGAAGAAAAAACGTGTGTTTGAAAGAGAGAGTGGAAAGGACAAACAGATGGATGGATAGAAAGAAAGAGAGAGAGAGACAGAGTTGTGAGGGCTGGAACCTACTTCGCTTCTAACCACAGACCCATTTAAACCTGGATAGGCTCTTTAAATGTTAAATTCCAAAACAAATTTTTCATTATCCACGTAAAATGTGAAATCATATGGGGAATGTTGATTTTAATGGAAAATTGCTTTGTGCCGACTTTTGTGGAATAGAAATCCATGGAGTAAGATTTCAGTTTGGCACCTGCACAAGAACATTCTTGATGAAGCAAAGGTTGTCTTCATTAAGAGCATTAATATTCATGCAGCATGGTAATTTTGACACAGAAAAGGTCTCTGTAACCTTTTCTTGTGTTAGAATTTTTTACTTCTCAAGGAAATTACAGTCCAGCGATGACTTAATTAATGCTAGGTTTCTTCAGAAGGCTTCTTTGAGGGGACCTGTCAGTTCTGGCCTTGCAGTATCTGTCAAACAGCGAGAAGATTCTTTGCTGGGCAGGTTGAAGGAGGGGAGATGAGACGCTCATCAAAAAGATTCCTCACGCTACAGAGCACTAGATACCTCCCACAAATTCTTTAATTTGATAAGCAGCCGTTCTATTGTAGAGCATCACTGCAGATCCCTTTATCATTAATGAAGCACTTAGAAATAGATCGTGTGGAAAGCGAGGGTTACACTATAGAGTTCCCACCGCAGCAATAGGTGAACAATGGTGAATTATTTTCTTCACGGGGGTGGGGGAAAGAGAGAGAGAGACACACACACACACATACACACACACATACAGACAAAATGATGACGATTTATGAATTGACTTGGTGTTAATTCAGCATCAGGAGATGTGGAGGGAGGGCTTTGAGTGTCAAGCAACAGGAGGTTTCTGCATGGTCCAGGTACACACAATCACCAAGGTTCCTGGCTGTGAGCAGCCAGCCCGTTTTTCACAAGAGCTCCCGCCACTGTGCCAAGCACCTGAGAAGCTGGCACATGCACAGGTTCTGCAATTAACAGCATTGCAGAGCTCAACATAATAGGTAGCCTAACCACCGTGACCTTTAGCTAATCCACGGCATTAGACACATTTCAATTTCCCTTCAAAAGACTGTAATAAGTTGCTGTTGCATGAATTAATGAAGACACGATGGAGCAGGGAATTATATATAATATATGCTATCCGTGTGTATATAAATGCTCGCAGATTTCTCGTCATCTCTTTCACAGTGTTTTTAAATATATATTTCCAGCGTTCTTCAAACAAAATATAGCATGCCGCCTGGATGTTGGCATCTTCCAACTCTTTGACATTAAAAAATGTGAAGCTGTAGCAGCAATTCCTTTATCGTGTCCCTTAAAAATAGCAATTTGAGAAGGTGCTTGTAACACAATATGGAAGGGGGTGTATTTTACTGATAATGTATGGATGACAGATAGTTTTAGGCTAAGAGATTCAGCACTGCCCCTGTGAACAGTGTAATAAATTGTTGGCGGGGAACAAGGAGCTTGGAATTCACTTCTCTCTCTCTCTCCATGGCCAATTCAGCCACGGTGCAGTAATTACACCGTGTGAAAATATGGGATTAATTAGCGTGGTTCACTAACATGCTATAGCCTCATTAAAAACCGAGTGGGACTGCGATATAAACTGCCACTCCAAGGACCACTCTCCTTACTGCAAAAGGACAAAGTTTTTTTCTCTCTCTCTCAGACCCCTTTTCTTTGCTCATTATCTTACTTAAGGCCACGTAATATTTCCCAAAGGCTGTTCTCTGTTTAATACCCCACCCTGGCACCCCGTTGTTTCCTCATCTTGTGTCAACAAAAACGCAAAAGAAAATTACTGAAACTCCACTTCAATTTATTCAAAGGTGCAACAGTGATGGAAGGCCAGAAAACATAAGAGCGCGGCGGCACAGTGGTTAGCACTGCTGCCTCACAGCACCAGGGACCTGGGCTCGATTCCCAGCTTCGGGTCACTGTCTGTGTGGAGTTTGTACATTCTTCCTGTGACTGTGTGGGTTTCCTCCGGGTGCTCCGGTTTCCTCCCAGACTCCAAAGATGTGTAGGTTAGGTGGATTGGCCATGCTAAATTGCCTTTTAGTGTCCAAGGATGTGTAGGTTAGATGGATTGGCCATGCTAAGTTGTCCCTAAGTGTCCAAAAATGTGCAGGTTAGGTGGATTGGCCATGCTAAATTTCTCCTTAGTGTCAGAGGGTTTTGCAGCATAAGTACATGGTGTCACGGGGATAGGCCCTGGGTGGGATCGTTGTCGGTGCAGGCTCGATGGGCTGAATGGTCTCCTTCTGTCCTGAATGATTCTAAGCGGGTGACTGGGACCCGATTCTAACTCCGTGCAAGTGGATGGGGCTTCAAACAGGTTAAAATCTCACCCAGTGTTCACTCAGAGGGAAGGGTGTTTGTGATTTCCTCTTTCTTTTGGTGTGTGGACATTCTTGGTGAAGGTTCTCCAATTATAGTACACCACTGTATTTGCACTGCCATCCCGATCAGGGCACTGTTGTAGGAATTGTTGGCAATCCACCAATCCCACTTCGTTCCTGGAGGATCAGAATGACATTGGGTCAGTAGCGGCAGATTATCAATTCCGGAGTCTGGCACCAATTTATTGTGAACAATAAGGCCCAACAAACCCTCCCTTGACAGGCTAATCTCTCTTATCATTTTCCCCTTGTCAGTTTCTGTTTCTTTACACCAGTCCTGTACATTTTTATCAAAACTAGGTAAGGAGTTAGAAATCATAGAATCCTACAGTGCAGAAAGAGGCCATTTGGCCCATCGAGTCTGCACTGACTACAATCCCACCCAGTCCCCAATCCACATAACCCCATGCATTTACCCTAGCTGGTCTCCCTGACACCAAAGGGGCAATTTAGCATGGCCAATCCACCTAACCCGCACATCTTTCAACTGTGGGAGGAAACCGGAGCACCCGAAGGAAACCCATGCAGACATGGGGAGAACGTGCAGACTCCACACAGACAGTGACCCGAGACGGGAATTGAACCCGGGTCCTTGGCGCTGTGAGGCAGCAGTGCTAACCACTGTGCCATCGTGCCGCCCATACACTACCCCTACATTACTATACACGGCTGTTTTTTTTGATCACCATGTGGGTCACTCTCCATCTCAAAGTGGGTGAAGGAACAGTTCAGCGTCTTCAAGGTGAAATGTGAGATGGAAAAAGTCAAACGAATGCTTGACTGCAGTTGCAATTTCAACAAAAATCATGCCTTTTATCTTCTACATAAAGTGGAGGGAATTGGGAACAAGCTCCCTCTGCCAATCGCATAAAAGTTAAAAATCTATCTGTTCAGCGGAAACTTGCATTTATACAGTACCCTCATGTAATGAAACATCTCCAGGCACTTCACAGGAGCATTATTATCAGACAGAATTGGAACCTCAATTGACAGGGTCCCACATGGGAGACTTGCAAAAGAGATAAATTCACATGGGATGCAGGCACCGGAATCTTACCGCCACGCCCGCCCCAAAATCGGCTCGCAGAATGGAATTCTCCGCTGGCCTCTGGCGGGATTTTGCGAGCCTCGCCTGAGCGAGGTCATAAAATACCGGCCAGGGTAATTTGGTAAAGTGGATTCAAAATTGGCTCAGTTGTAGGAGACAGAGGGTGATGACAGAAGGCTGCTTTAGTGACTGGAAGCCAGTGTCCAGTGGCTCACCACAGGGCCCCCTATTATTTGTCATTTATATAAATGACATTGACGACTATGTGAGGGGTAGGATTAGTAAATTTGCGGATGACACAAAGATTGGACAGGTGGTTAACAGTGAAGCGGAGTGCCTTGGGCTACAAGAAGATATAGACGGAATGGTCAAATGGGCAGATAAGTGGCAGATGGAAATTAACCCTGAAAAGTGTGATACACTTTGAAAGGAGTAATTTGACAAGAAAGTACTCAATGAATGGTCGGACACTAGGATGTTCTGTGGAACAAAGAGACCTTGGCGTGTTTGTCCACAGATCTCTGAAAGCGGAAGGGCACGTTAGTAGGGTGGTGAAAAAGATATATAGGACACTTGCCTTTATCAATGGAGGCATAGATTACAAAAGCAGGAGGGTCATGTTGGAGTTGTATAGAACTTTGGTGAGGCCACAGCTAGAGTACTGTGTGCAGTTCTGGTTGCCACATTATCAGAAGGATGTGATTGAACTGGAGGGGGTCCAGAGGAGATTTACCAGGATGCTGCCTGGGATGGAATATTTAAGTTATGAAGAGAGGTTGGATAAGCTTGGGTTGTTTTCGTTGGAGCAGAGAAGACTGAGGGTCGACCTGATCGAGGTGTACAAGATTATGAGGGGCGTGGACAGAGTGGATAATGAGCAGCTGTTCCCCTTAGTTGAAGGGTCAGTCATGAGGAGACATGGGTTCAAGGTGAGGGGCAGGAGGTTTAGGGGGGATGTGAGGAAAAACATTTTTACCCAGAAGGTGGTGATGGTCTGGAATGCACTGCCTGGGAGGGTGGTAGAGGC
The DNA here is from genome assembly GCF_964213995.1 of Mustelus asterias. NCBI lineage: Eukaryota > Metazoa > Chordata > Chondrichthyes > Carcharhiniformes > Triakidae > Mustelus > Mustelus asterias. The sequence goes on from NC_135807.1 coordinate 134,815,297, forward strand.
GGGATGCCTCACGTCCTTTAAAAAGTATCTGGATGAGTACTTGGCACGTCGTAACAAAGAACAAAGAAAATTACAGCATAGGAACAAGCCGTTCGGCCCTCCAAGCCTGCACTGACCATGCTGCATGACTGAACTAAAACCCCAAACATTCAGGGCTATGGGCCAAGTGCTGGCAGATGGGATTAGGTGGGTGTTCAGATGTTTCTGATGTGTTGGTGCGGATTCAATGGGCCGAAGGGCCTCTTCTGCGCTGGATGATTCTATGACATAAGGAGAGGTTTGGACAAGCAATTAAAAATTTGGTCAGAGTGTTATGTTTAAGAAATGTCTTAAGGGAGGAAAGAGACAAGGTCTTTGACAAAGGGCCATCTGGACTTGAAGCATCAGCTTTTTCTCTCCTTGCAGATGCTGCCAGACCTGCTGAGACTTTCCAGCATTTTCTCTTTTGGTTAATGAGATAGGTGGTTGGATTAACAATTTGGAGTCAGTGTCGCACGGATAGTTTCCAAGTCCTGCCCCCATGTTGCATCAGTGACGTGACACCATCTTCAAAGGTAAATCCATTAAATGGGCCGAGTGTGAGTGTGGCGCCCAAACAGCGGAGGCAGGGCTGCCATGGAACCAGGTAGTGGCAACGCACATCAATGCTGAAAGGCAGGTGGCAGCTAGGGCAGGAATTGACACCATTTTTCTGCATGGTACAGGCAGGAGATCAGAGGTCCAGCACTGTCGGGGTGCATAAACATGGACAAAGCTTCCATCATCACATTTTCCCTTCACTTTGTATTATTATCCACATCAAACAATGAGCTGCCCTGGAATCCCTGGCAGCTAATCACTTACATGCACCGGACTGTTTACATCTCCCACTCTCCAGTTTCAACATTCCCTTTCTGCCTTCCCCATTTGGGCATTGTGGGTGGCACGGTGGGGCACAGTGGTTAGCACTGCTGCCTCAGAGCGCCAGGGACCCAGGTTCAATTCCAGCCTTGGGTGACAATTCAAAGCTGCAGAGGCAACACAGAAAGACCTGGTCAGTATCCACAATAAGGGTGTGTGAAATGCAGAAGCCTACCTCCACTTACATTGTCGAGTAGGAGGCGAGGCAGTCTGCGAGGCTCAGTGTATTGGAGAGACTGAGGGACAGACCCAGAACGCACCTGAATTGGCCGGTATTGTCAAAAGTTTAGAAATGTACAGAAAAAAAATCAAACACAAATAACCCTGAGAAGCAAGAGCTGTGGCTTTAGGTTTAAAAAAATGGAACTCACGTTAAAAAAAACAGTCGCTGCATAGTTTATTTTGGAAAGAAGAACACGCAGAGAGCAGTGCTTTAAGTGGAAAAGAAAAATGCCCCAAGGGAGCTGCAACGAGGTCTTCTGAAGCATTGGAAAATCAAGGAGCTGAAACTGACAAGCTCCTAGTCGGAGCTGAGTCTCAAAATGAAATAGACAAAGAAAACTGGCACACAAAAAAGAAGAAAAAAAGGACTCTCCAAATGGCCAGAAAAAACTTCGAAGATCAGTAATAGAGCTTTCCATCAGTAAAAGTGAAGTTTTAAAATTTCAAAAAAGAGCGGCCAGATTTGTGCCAAAACTTCAAAAATACTGGAAAAACAGAGAGAGTAAGCCCACCACTGCTGACAGCTAAGTAAAAAAAATGACAGTCTTAAAGTGGTAATGCATTTAAAGAGGTATTGCATTTAAAGTGGCAATGCATTTAAAGCAGCAACCACAAGATGGAACAAGCAACTATCGACAGGAAAATTGGAGAAGACCTGACCTCAGAAGAGGCAATGGAGACCTCAACAAGGGGGCAAAAGAAAACCTCAGATAGGAGGCAATGGAAGACCCCAGAAGGAGGGGAGTGAAAGCCTAGAAGGAGGGCGCTGAAAGACCTGAGAAAGAGGGCAATGAAAGATCCCACGAGGGGGGCAATTAAAGACCTCAGAAAGAAGGCATCAGAAGACTCCACAGAAGAGCAACAAAAGAATTGCAGAATGGAAACAAGTCAACACTTCATTGGAGACAGACCTAACCTAGAGTGAAGCCAAAAGGGTTTGGCTGAAGTTAAGACAAGTGGAAATGAAGGTTCCATTTGTGAAACGTATATGTCCAGTGAAGAATTGAATCAGGAGAATAAGAGCTTGAAGAATGAAGCTTGACAATGGAAAATTAACTGAAGAGGTACAAAATATTGAAATTGACAGCAGAATCAGCAATTCAGACAGAGAAAGAAATTGAGATTATGTACGAAAAGAAGATTGCTGAACCGGTCACGCGAATGGAAAAGCACAAGAACCAGTATGATCAAATGGTCGATGAAAAGGATGCTGAATTGAAATGCTGGAAAGAGAAGAATCTTTATCACCCCAGAACCAGCGGGGGTACTCGCTGCCACTCTGCACTTGGGCTGAGTGACAGAGGGAGGGAGACCAGCTATGGGGGTTAGGCATCAGGGTGGGAGTGCGGGTGGGGTCAGGCTGATGGGAGGGGTGTTGGGGCTGCAGGAGGGGGTGGGGGGGGGGGTCGGAGGGTTCGAGGCTGGCCTGGATACGTCCAGGGGGCCAGCGATTGGGCCATGGCTGGTGATGCGGGGGTCGCAGGGTCGGCCAGCGATCGGGAGGCTGCCAGTGCGGGGCCAGTGCGTATGTGCCGATTTCAGCACTGACAGGTCGGCGCATGTGCAATGGTATGCGCTATGCTGGCGTCCTCTCCAGTGGGAATAGGCCCCACCCACTGATTTCTGGAGTGAATCCTCCGGGTGCACTCTGCAGCGCACCGGGTGTCGGAGATTCATTTTTAAACTCCTGCTGAAATTTCCGATTCTCCCGGGATTTACTCCAGTTTTTACGCAAATTCGACACTTAGAATTTTTTGGGGAGAATCGCCCCCGTAATGTTTAGTTAGAAATTAGGACTGAGTAACTTTAATTATTGAAGAGTTTATAAAGGAGGTAAAGGGGGAGGGATGCAGTGACTTGTGGTGATTGTCCCTTTAAGGGCAACACAGCAGAGTAAGAGTCACCTGGCTTGGGGGACCAATTGCAAGTCAGAATGGGTGATCTCCCCAGGAAAGGGTGTGGGGTGGAGTCTTCTCTTAGGAAGGAAACATGCAGGGGACTAGGGGCAGACAGGTGGCTGCTATGCTGCTGTACATTTTTTCTTATTAATAGATACCTTTTGTGTTTCTAATGAAGTCTATGAAAGTGTATCATTACAGAGAGAGAGAGAGAGGAAGGGAAGTGTTATATTACTGTATTCATAAATAACTAATTGTTATGAGAATGAACATCCACATTTACTGTAACAAAACAGTCAGGTGACGATCAACAATGTATCAGCACAACAGTCACATGGGGAGGTGTAAGAAATACAAATAAAGTTCCAGCATTCTGAGTCTAAACTGTAATTAATTTGGACTTATGGGAATCAAAAGACACAACAGGAGTGAGGAGAGAGAGGGAAGAAGGAGAGAGAGAGGGGAGAGAAAGAGAGAGAGATAGAGTAAGAGGTGGATGGGGAAAAAGAGAGAGAGGGGAGAGGGAGAGAGAGGAGGTGGGAGAGGGAGAGAGAGATGAGAAAGGGAGATAAAGAGGAGAGGAGAAAGAGAGAGAGAGGGAAGAGGGAGTGAGGAAAGCGAGAGAAAGTGGGAGAATGAGAAGGAAAATGCCATAGAATCCTTACAGTGCAGAAGGAGGCCATTCAGCCCATCGAATCTGCACCAACAACAGTCTCACCCAGGCCCTATCCCCACTTTGTTCCCCTGCTAATCCCTCTAACCTATCACATCCAGGACACTAAGGATTAATTTAGCATGTCCAATGAACCTTAACTGCACATCTTTGGACTGTGGGAAGAAACCGGAGCACCTGGAGAAAACCCACGCAGACACAAGGAGAACATGCAAACTCCACACAGACAGTGACCCAAGTTGGGAATCGAACCCAATGCTAACCACTGTGCCACCTTTGGGGATCTTGACATGCATGGGGGGAGAGATTCTGTACAAACCAGATGAGTAACAGAATAAACAACTAGTGGCTGAAGGAGCATCTTCCCCGGCTGCTCCGAGCCAATGACATATCACCTTTCAAACACTCGCATGTCTAGTTTTGGACTTGGGGCTGAGCAACATTGAAAACAATAGTCAGTCCAGGGCCCTGAGGATGGGCTATTGGGTTGAATGGCTTTATGCCTTTTGTTAATTCATTCCTGGGGCATGGGCGTCGTTGGCTGGTCAGCATTTATTGCTTATCCCGAGTTGCCCTTGAACTGAGTGTCTCGCTTGGCCATATCAGAAGGCAGATGAGAGTCAACCACATTGCTGTGGCTCTGGAGTCACATGTAGGCCAGACCGGATAAGGACGGCAGATTTCCTTCCCTAAAGGACATTAGTGAACCAGATGAGTTTTTCCGACAATGGTTTCATGGGCATCAGTAGAATCTTAATTCCAGATATTTTTTATTGAATTCAAATTCCACCATCTGCCGTGGCGGGATTCGAACCCGGGTCCCCAGAACATTAGCTGAGTTTTTTGAGAAGTAGTTCAGCAATAATTGGGCCATCGTCTCCTAGAATATAACTTTAGGCCGCTCTTCTCTTTCTGAGTTTTGAAGAGTTGAATGGTCAGCAGAGGGAAGCAGGAGGCTGCCAGCTTGCTAGAAAATTGCAGAGCGACATGGAGGGAGGGAGGGAGGAGTGACTGAACCAAAGCTCCATAGTTCCTAGGGTTGCGAACCCTCCAAGATTGGCCTGGAGTCTCTTTAGGACACCGCTGTGTGTGACTCGGGAGAAAAACCAAGGTCACACAGTGGGACATTAAACAGGATTGTTTGTTTGTGTGTAATTTTCTTTAAACTTTTCTCTTTACCAGATATAAAAAAATATTGAAGGTGGGGTGAAAAAGGCTGTTTGGCCGGCAATCAAGTATCATGCATGAGTCTTTTTGCTTTCCGATTGGTGTAGGAAGACATTGCGTCACATTCTTTGAGGCCACATTCGGTTCAAATGCTGCCTTTATGTCAAGGGCATTCGCGCTCACATCAGCTCTTCAATTAAGCACTTTTGTAATGAGGTGAGGAACTGAACCTGGTGGAAACCAATGTGTGTATCAGTGAGAGCTGTGTAGGTGCTGCTTGATAGCGCCATCCCGGCACCTTCCAACAGTTCACTGAGGGTCGACTGATGGGTCAGAAATTGGCTGGATTTTATTAGTTAAAGATGCCATAAAATGGGAATTATTGTTACAAAGCTGAAGCATATTTTGGATCTTGCTGAGCTCAGGGAGTTTCCTGATGTCCGTCTGGATTGGCTTGGCTCAGTGAGTGGCCAGTCGTGTGGAGGGAGAATGGATCGGCGGTACTGTGGGCAACTGAATGTTTTCTAAAGCTCCTTAGAGAGACACCACTTTTCCCAAAGGCAAACAGATATTTTAAATGGGTTGTTTTTTTTTAGCTCTAATAGAACTAGAGATGTTACATCAGCAACTGTCTGAGGCTAAATCAAATTCTGTGTAACCTCGGTGTCATATCTTCAACATGGCTCTCAACTGTGTAGCTGCATCATCACCAGGTCCACCTATCTCCACCCCTGCCTCAGCTCTTCTGTTGCTGAAATGCCATCCAACAAACAGGGGGCCCACCTCCCACCCATTACACTCCGTAAACTCGAGGCCACCCAAAACTCTGCTGCCCGTGTCTGAACTTGCACCTTTGGCCTTTCACCCATCAACCCCAGGTATCTGCCCTCTCTAATTCCGGCCCCTTGAGCATCCCCAGTATTAATCACTCCAACATGGCTGGATGTGCCTTCAGTTGCCTGGGTCCCAAACTCTTGAATTCCCTCCCTAAACCTCTCCTCCCTCGACCTTGCTTTACTCCTTTAAGATGCTCCTTGAAACCATAATGTTAAAACTAGGGCCAAGCCGTTCAGAAGAGATTTAGAAAGTGGGGGAGAGACACACAGAGGGGTGGAGGTTTGGAACTCTCTTCCTCAAACGGTGGATGCTGGTTCAATTGTTAGGTTTAAGTCTGAGATAGACATATTTTTATTGAGCAAGGGTATCAAGGAACATGGGCCAAGGGCAGGTACATGGAGTTAGGCCACAGATCAGCCTTGGTCGTATTGAATGGTGAAGAGGGGCCTACTCCTGATTTTCCCATGATTTTAAAACCTACCTCTTTGACCAAGCTTTTGGCTATCTGAGTAAATAGCTGCTTAAGTGGCTTGGTATCATACTTCATGAGATAATCCCTCTGCAAATGCCATGGGAGGTTTAGCTATGTTAAAGATGCTATGTAAATACAGGTTGTTGTTGTTGACTGGAGGAACGGGGGCCTTGTGTGACATTCCTGGGCGCACTCCCCAGTGAGCAGTGGGGCTACATTTGGCTACATTTTTCAAGAGCTGTGCGTGGTCCTGGACACGCTAAAACCAGCAGCTAACAGATCCACTCTCAATGGAGAGAAGGTCTTTAGTGAAGCAGCTGAAGATGGTTGGACTAAGGTCATTGCCCTGAAGACCTGTTGCCTTGGACTCCGACAACCGTGACCATCATTTGGGACTGGTACAACGAAATACCCGTGGCCCTCGGGGTCATAATTAGTTGTCCACTGCTTTGATGTAGAGGTTGCCTCTTCTCTGGCACTCAGCCCTGGTCTCAGTCAAAGTGGTGATGTGATTCTGACAGAGGCCGAACTGGGAGTCAGTGAGGAGGCTATTGCTGAGTAGGCATTGCTTGATGGCACGTCTGTCGGTGACTGCGTCTGTCACTCTGCCAATGATTGGCAAGGTGGCTGATACGGCAATAATTGGTTCTGCATTTTGCAGATAAAACACATCTGGGCAATTTTCCGCATGGTTGGCTAGATGCTGCTGTCATAGCTGGTACTGGAATAACTTGGCTGGTCTGTTGACTGGGGGGTGGGGGGGTGGGGGGGGGGGGGGGGGCGGCACAGAGCTGTGATGATGTGACTCGTTTTGATGCACTAGTCCGAAGGTGTTAGAAGGGCTTGCAGCTTTGTGTCCAGTGTACTCAGCTGCTTCTTAATGTCATACCCAGTGAACTTAATTAGATGAACACTAACAAGATGATGGGTGGGTGTTTGTGGGGGGCGGCGGGTTGGGGGGGGGGGGTAGTTTGGGAGAGAGCCAGGGACAAGCATCCACTTGGCACTTCTAACATTCCAGCCTTGTATCTTGTACTCTTACATTGAGCTTCACACTAGCTGAGAACGGAGATGTTTGTGGAACCTCCTCCTCCCATCTCTGCCCCTAAATAGGGCTGCTGAGTATTGACCCAACACTTTGCTTGTGGGACCAACAAGATCTTTCCATAGTTCTGCTGCTTTCTATTCTTCACATACGCAAGTCCTGTGTTGTAGTTTCATTATTAATTTGGTGCCTCATTTTAAGACGTTTGGTGATGTTCCATGTCCTTTTGTACTCTTGTGACATCAGTGTACCTTTAAAAAGATTTTTTTTAAAATCATGATCTCTGCGGCTCTCACAGTGTTTCTCAGCTCACAGCCTTAGCTGATGTCACTATGGTTCTGGCTTGTCTGGAGATGTCCTTTTATGGCTGCTTAAAATGGGGGCTTGTTATTTTTACTGGGATGTTTGTAACTCTGCATTTTTAGGAGAAAAACTGGTTGGCGGGTCAGATGACAGGAGTTCTTTCATTGTAGACCTCAAGACCATAAGATATAGGAACGGAATTAGGCCATTTGGCCCATCGAGTCTGCTCTGCCATTCAATCATGGCTGATATTTTTCTCATCCCCATTCTTCTGCCTTCTCCCCATAACCCTTGATCCCCTTATTGATCAAGAACCTATCTGTCTCTGTCTTAAAGACACTCAATGACCTGGCCTCCACAGCCTTCTGTAGCAATTAATTCCACAGATTCATCAGTCTCTGGCTGAAGAAATTCCTCCTCATCTCAGTTTTAAGGGAGTGTCCCTTCACTGTGAGGTTGTGCCCTTGAGTTCTAGTCTCTCCCACTAGTCCACTCTATCTCGGCCTCTCAGTATTCTGTAAGTTTCAATTAGATCCCCCCTCATTCTTCTAAACTCTGTTTGAGCTGCTGTTTAGTTGAGTTTTAGAAGGGACAGCAAGCTGAAAAGAAGTGTTTTCTCTCTCTCCCTGTTGTTTTGGAAATTCCGCTGGTCATCTGAAAGCAAAGTCTTGCCTTTCTGAAGGGGGGAATCTGCTGTTGGTGGCTTGTCTAGAGTCCCTGGTGTTTTGGAAAGCTGTTCTGACTTCAAACTGCACTGCGTCTATCCAGAGGACTGCAGACTTCATCCAAAGGTCTGAAGTCCAATATCACGTAAACATTAGTCTATGCTGTATTAAATCTGTTTGAAGGGTCTTGTTATGGCATTGGTTTGATTGGGACAGCTCCTATAGTCATCAAGGGTTATACATTATCGTGGTTGTTTTGGTGTTGTTTGTAATGGATAAAGGTTCTTGCTAATATTCTTACTATACATGTTAACTACATTCTTAAATAAACTTTATAAAAGCTGCCTTGTGGGTCATTTGAATCATACCTGAAGTGAAACCTATCATGCTTATTCTAGCCAAATTCAAAATGCAAAATGTATGATCCAGGTGGGCTGCATAAAATACTTTGGAGTTTTTGACCTTGAACCATAACACTCTCCACTGAACTAGAGTGAGGGATATGTCCCTCACAGCCTCCTCCAAGTGTTGTTCAACACAAAGGGGGGCCGGGGGGCGGGGGGGGTGGGGGCGGTGGACATTGTTGGTGATCATTAAACAGGAAGTTTCCTTTGTCCTGTTTCACCTGAAGTCATCAGATTTCCTGGAGTCCAGAGTCAATGTTGAGAATGCCCAAGGCCAGTGGAAAATAAATGGCAGTGCCAGCTGTCAGTGCTCAGTTGGTCTGAGTCGGAAGGTTGTGGGTTCAAGTCCCACTCCAGAGGCTCAACCACAAGGTCCTCGGTTGACCCTCCCAGTGCCAGTAATCTGGGAGTGCTGCACTCCCAGAGGAGCCATTCTTTGGGTGAGACACTAAACCGAGGCCCCCCTCTATCCTCTCAGGTCGATGTAAAAAATGGCTTCAGGGCCGAATGGCCTACTCCAGCTCTTACTTTCTGTGTTTCTATGAAGAGCAGGGGAGTTCTCCCTGACTAATATTGAAGCCTCAGTCAATATCACAAAAACAGATATCTGGTCATTGTCACATCTCTGTTTGTGGGATCTTGCTGTGCGCAAATTATATTTCATACATTGCAGCCAATGAACAGTAGCCGCCGTAAACTGCTTGGTGACATTCTGAGGTCATGAAAGGTGCTAGATAAATGCTGGCTTTTGCTTTTAGCATTCGAAAGGTATTTCCAAAATACAGAAAAAAATACAACATAAAAAGAAATGAGAAGTTTTTAATTTAAAAAGAAATGTATAAGATGTTGTCGCCAAACTTCGTTGGAAAATATACGCACAACTGATCACAGAATTATTTTCCGTGAGAATTTTATCGTGGCTTCGCTCATCATCATTTGGACTAACTCCATTTCCAAATGGAATGTGTGACATCAGGCAAAGACCTGTTTCCTAGTTACTTACAGATAAACATCAGCATAAGATAGCTTCACTTCCACTACCTGCCTGCTTACTTGCATTAAATGGAATTAAAATGAATAGCAAGTCACTCTGTAATAAATCTGTACCCCCCCCCTGCCCACCCCCCACACCCCCACCCTCGCCAGCACCAACCCCAGCAGAGGGAATTAGCTTCCGTCACGAGTGACAAAAATGAACAGCTGCTTCCTAATTGAAGACATTCAGGTAACGGCCTAATCCAGCTGTCACATCTGGAGGAGCGCACTGATCCAGTAGATACATCTAATGAATCCAAAGCAGTGAAATGTAAGGAGGGGTAAGTTAGGGTGACAGGGTTGTTAGTGTGTTTTCGGGAGCATGGAAACAATAATGATTGTGTTACTTCAATGTACACTTCACTGTTAAGTGTTGCTTACTGATCGGCCTCACCTCACGTTTACTCTCCAAGTGCCATACGCTTTTGCTGAAATTTCTTGCTCTGCTTGAACAGTAGACCACATTGGCTTCCAATCTGGCAACGCCTCAATTTTAAAATTCACATTTTTGCTTTCAAAATCCCTCAGGTACTCGCCCGCGACCAATGCATACCCCCACCCACCCACCATGCTTTTCTTCCCCCCGCCTCTCTTCCCCCTGCCTGTGTTCCCCCTGCCTCTCTTCCCCTCTCTGCCTCTCTTCCCCCCGCCTCTCTTCCCCCACCTCTCTTCCCCCTGCCTCTCTTCCCCTCTCTGCCTCTCTTCCCCCACCTCTCTTCCCCCCACCTCTCTTCCCCCCACCTCTCTTCCCCCCACCTCTCTTCCCCCCACCTCTCTTCCCCCCACCTCTCTTCCCCCACCTCTCTTCCCCCCACCTCTCTTCCCCCACCTCTCTTACCTCCACCTCTCTTCCCCCTGCCTCTCTTCCCCTCTCTGCCTCTCTTCCCCCCTGCCTCTCTTCCCCCCTGCCTCTCTTCCCCTCTCTGCCCCTCTTCCCGTCTCTGCCTCTCTTCCCCTCTCCACCTCTCTTCCCCTCTCTGCCTCTCTTCCTCCCCACCTCTCTTCCCCTCTCTGCCTCTCTTCCCCTCTCTGCCTCTCTTCCCCCCACATCTCTTCCACCCCCGCCTCACTTCCTCTCCCTAGTTCTGAAGTCTCCTCCAGTCACACAAGGTCTCCAAGGTCCCTGCGTTTCTCGAATTCTTGCCTCTTGAGGGTCCCTGATCTTAATCACTCCACCCTTGTGGCCGTGCTTTCATTTGCATGGGCCCCAAACTCTGGAATTCCCTCCTTACACCTCTCTGCATAACTTTCTTCCTGCAAGACACTCCATAAAGCCTAACTCGCTGACCAAATATTTGCCCATCTGCTCTAATATCATCTTAATTTTGGCGTTCTTTTATTACATTGAAGATGGTAGACCAATGTAAGTCATTATTGTAGAAAACAAACAATGCAACTATCCTCAAATTTATAGTGCAGTAAAAGGCATAAACCCAACGAGTCTATACTCCCAGGCAATGCATTACAAACCCAACTAATCCATGCTCCCAGGCAGTGCATTACAGACCCAACTAGTCTATACTCCCAGGCAATGCATTACAGACCCAAATAGTCGGTATTCCCAAGCAGTGCATTACAGACCCAACTAGTCTATACTCCCAGGCAGTGCATTACAGACCCAACTTGTCTATACTCCCAAGCAATGCATTACAAACCCAACTAGTCCATACTCCCAGGCAATGCATTACAGACGCAACTAGTCCATACTCCCAGGCAGTGCATTACAGACTCAACTAGTCTATACTCCCAGGCAGTGCATTACAAACCCAACTGGTCTATACTCCCAGGCAGTGCATTACAGACCCAACTAGTCGATATTCCCAGGCAATGCATTACAGACGCAACTAGTCCATACTCCCAGGCAGTGCATTACAGACTCAACTAGTCTATACTCCCAGGCAATGCATCACAGACCCAACTGGTCTATACTCCCAGGCAGTGCATTACAGACCCAGCTGGTCTATACTCCCAGGCAATGCATCACAGACCCAACTGGTCTATACTCCCAGGCAACGCATTACAGACCCAACTAGTCGATATTCCCAGGCAATGCATTACAGACCCAACTAGTCTATACTCCCAGGCAGTGAATTACAGACCCAACTAGTCTATACTCCCAGGCAATGCATTACAGACTCAACTAGTCTACACTTCCAGGTAGTGCATTACAGACCGAACTAGTCTATATTCCCAGGCAATGTATTACAGGCTGAATTAGTCTATACTCTCAGGCAGTACATTACAGACCCAACTAGTCTATATTCCCAGGCAGTGCATTACAGACCCAACTTGTCTATACTTCCAGGCAATGCATTACAGACTCAACTAGTCTGTACTCCCAGGCAATGCAGTACAGATCCAACTAGTCTGTACTCCCAGGCAATGCATTACAGACCCAACTAGTTTGTACTCCCAGGCAATGCATTACAGACCCAACTAGTCTGTACTCCCAGGCAATGCATTACAGACCCAACTAGTTTGTACTCCCAGGCAATGCATTACAGACCCAACTAGTTTGTACTCCCAGGCAATGCATTACAGACCCAACTAGTCTGTACTCCCAGGCAGTGCATTACAGACCCAACTTGTCTATACCAGCTTATCCCCTAAACCAGCCGTCTACCTCAACTATTTCATCTCACCGTCAGTCTGTCCTCTGCTCCGTTCTCCCTCACTGTTTATCGAGCATCCCCTTAAATGCTTCCATGGTGTTCACCCGCAGTTACTCTGTATAATCATGTTTTCCACATTCTCACCATGGATGAAACCTTTCTATTTTCTTTCAGTAGAGGCCATAGTGGGAACATTGTCACAAAAATAGCTTGAGGCAAATGGATATGAGGACTAATCTTTGCCAAAGGGAGGGCAGGAAAAGGTTGAAACCCCACAAACGAGCAGGGCACTGGCTCACTATTCAGCATTCCTCAGCAATCAGGCACTGTGTCAGAAAAATCCTCCTTGGAGGAACAGGACAGAGAGAATCATAGTGCTCCTGGTATTGAGGGTGCTACATTAGCATGGGCGGGGGATTGGTTAATGGACAGCAAACAGAGAGGGGAAATAAACAGGTTACTTTCGGGTTAGCAGGTTGTGGAGTCATGCAGTACAGAAGAGGCCCTTCGGCCCATTGAATCTGCACTGACAAAACTACGCTAAATCTACACTAATCCCACTTTCCTGCACTTGGCCCACAGCCTTGAATGTTATGACATTTCAAGCACTCATCCACTTAATTTTTTTAAGTTGTGAGGGTTCCTGGCTCTACTACCCTCCCAGGAAACAACTTCCAGTCTCCCAACACCCTCTAGGTGAAAAGGACTTTCCTCAATTCCCCTCTAAACCTCCTGCCCCTCACCTTAAAATTATGCCCTCCTTATTATTGACCCTTCAACTAAAAGACCTCTGCTTCTTATTCATCTGTCCAACTCTCTTATAATGTTGAATACCTGGGTACAAACAACACTAGGCACTAAGAGTACTTAGGCTTCCAAGCTTTAATTACTTGTGCACAAGTGAGAACACAATACAGCACAAAGCATTGCAAGGTGTTCTGTTGATTCATACAGTAAATGTAACAGTTATAGTTCACCGTATTTTGCTCTTTGGAATTTTGTTATTGAAAAGGGTCTTATTTTCATCCTGCGGCAAGGCTGAGAACACAGTGTTTCTGAAACTAACACAAGGTTTAGATTAGTCGCTTATCCTGAGTATGCAAACGCTAGCCTCACCGAAGGCCTTGTTTACTAATAAGCATTTTCCAATACTTGGCAGAGTTGTTTGTCATAACTTAATTTCCACAATTGTTGTAGCTTAATTTTTTCACACCAGCATCTGCAATTTTAAACTGCGTTTACCTATAGTTTCACAAGTTTCAGCAACCCCATGGTGCTTTATTTGAAGTGAGAATCCTTTATCTTGCAGAACAAAGTGAATTAAATATTTGGCCATAGCTGGAATTACAACTTAATTTCCACAATAATCTAATACACCTCAATCTGGTCCCCCCCCCCACCCCTTCTCTGCCCTAAAGGAAACAACCTGAGCTGTCCAACTTCTCTTCATAACTCAAATGTTCCACCCCAGGCAACATTCTAGTGAATTTCCTCTGCATCCTCTCCAGTACAATCATATCCTTCCTAGAGTGAGGTGACCAGAACTGCATGCAGTACTCCAGCTGTGGCCTAACAAAGGTTTTGTACAGCTCTAACATAACCTTCCTGCTCTTAATAATCACAACCGATGAAGGCAAGTGTCCCATACGCCTTCTTAACTACCCCATCAACCTATCCTGCTACATTTGGGGATCTGTGCCACCTCTTTATAGGCTGTAGTTGTAGCAGAAATCGGGCCTCGTACACAGTTAATCTGCATCCACAGTCAGGGAAAAAAAAACATCTGCCCCTCATCTGTGACTAATGGAGTATTGGTGGTTACAGACTCCCTAATGTCACTTGGCATCCTTTTAAATCCTATTCAGAGAGCCGTGCCATCTTCAGAGTCTCTGAAGTGCACTCCCAGCAAAACCCAGAGTAGAAGTGTAGGAACAACGTGATTGGAGTCGATAGGCAATGGAACAGGTAATTCAGACAGAATTAAGGTTCAAGCAAGAACTAAATGGCCCACTCTTTGTATTTTGAAGAAGTCTGGCATTGTGAGCTGACTTCAAATGAAAGCACCATGGCTGCTGCCTGGGGAAGAGGCACTGACTAGCATGGAACCACTTCAACAGTCACAGATTACTTCCACACTCATTGTGGAATCCATTGGACACTTCTGCTTGTACCCTGACTCGCCGGAGCATTATCAAAAATGATTTGACACGATTGCCACACAAGGAAATTTCTTAGAATTCCTACAGTGCAGAAGGAGGCCATTCGGCCCATTGAGTCTGCATCCAATCTCCGTCAGAGCACTTTACCCCGCATCTTATTATCCCTCTAATCCCCCTAACCCATTAATCCTCGGGGATTTTCTCAGTAATTTCATTGCAGTGTGAATGTAAGCCTACTTGTGACAGTAATAAATAAACTAAAAAGAAAACTTTATGACACATCTTTGGACACTAATGGGCAATTTATCATGGCCAATCCACCTAACCCGCCCATCTTTGGACACTAATGGGCAATTTATCATGGCCAATCCACCTAACCCGCCCATCTTTGGACACTAATGGGCAATTTATCATGGCCAATCCACCTAACCCGCCCATCTTTGGACACTAATGGGCAATTTATCATGGCCAATCCACCTAACCCGCCCATCTTTGGACACTAATGGGCAATTTATCATGGCCAATCCACCTAACCCGCCCATCTTTGGACACTAATGGGCAATTTATCATGGCCAATCCACCTAACCCGCCCATCTTTGGACACTAATGAACAATTTAGCACGGCCAATCCACCGACTCTCTGACAGAGCATCTTATCCAGGCCCTAACCCCCATTCTATCCCTGTAACCCCGCATATTTACCATGGCCAATCCATCTAACCTGCACATCTTTGGAGGAAACTGGAGCACTCGGAGGAAACCCATGCAGAGAATACCACACGGATAGTCATCCGAGGCCAGAATTGAACCCGGATCCCTGGCAAACTGTAAGGCAACAGTGCTAACCACTGTGCTATCTTGCTGTGCAATGTAGGAGAGCTGATCGAAGGAACATGCTAAAGAAGGAGAGGAGTGGAAAGGTTTAAGTAGGGAATTCTGGAGCTTAGGGCCTAGACAGCTGATGGCCACCAGTAGTAGTGGGATGAAAATCAGGGAAATGCAAGAGGAATATACAGGAATATGCCAGCATTGGGAAAATGCAGTGATCTAGGAATTTTGAGGCACTGGAGGTTGTAGCAATAGAGAGAGGCAACGTCACGGCGGGATTTATAGAGACAGGGAGGGACAATTGAGGGATTTGAACACCAGAATGAGATATATTTTTAAATGGAGGCAGCACCGGAAGGGGAGCCAATGCTGGGCAGCAAGCTCAGGGGAGATGGGTGAATAGTAAATGCTGCCAATTAAGATATGGGCAACAGAGATTAGAATGTGCTGGTATGGTTTCTTAAAGTGACCTCGGCACTTCCTGCTTGCAAGAAGTTTGGAATTGGCCACTCCTGCTGAGTCCTGAGGAAAGGTATTAACAGTGGTGGTGAGGGAGAGCAATTTATATATGCTTGGATATTGAGGCCCAACAAGAAAGCTGAAACCAAACAGAAAAGAAAGAATAAATATCTGAGGCAAAGAAACATACAGTTTCTTTGCCTCAAGTGGATAGAGCTGTGAAGAAGGCCTATAGTGTGTTAGCTTTTATTAACAGGGGGTTGGAGTTTAAGAGCCGTGGTGTTATGCTGCAACTGTACAGGACCTTGGTGAGACCACATTTGGAATATTGTGTGCAGTTCTGGTCACCTCACTATAAGAAGGATGTGGAAGCGCTGGAAAGAGTGCAGAGGAGATTTACCAGGATGCTGCCTGGTTTGGAGGGTAGGTCTTATGAGGAAAGGTTGAGGGAGCTAGGGCTGTTCTCTCTGGAGCGGAGGAGGCTGAGGGGAGACTTAATAGAGGTTTATAAAATGATGAAGGGGATAGATCGAGTGAACGTTCAAAGACTATTTCCTCGGGTGGATGGAGCTATTACAAGGGGGCATAACTATAGGGTTCATGGTGGGAGATATAGGAAGGATATCAGAGGTAGGTTCTTCACGCAGAGAGTGGTTGGGGTGTGGAATGGACTGCCTGCAGTGATAGTGGAGTCAGACACTTTAGGAACATTTAAGCGGTTATTGGATAGGCACATGGAGCACACCAGGATGGTAGGGAGTGGGATAGCTTGATCTTGGTTTCAGATGAAGGTCGGCACAACATCGTGGGCCGAAGGGCCTGTTCTGTGCTGTACTGTTCTATGTTCTATGTTCTATACATTGGCGCAAAATCAAGAATCTTAGACAATGAAAATGACAACTCGTTAAAAGGTCGGTTTGGACATGTTTGAGGTTACTTCCAGTGCCTATCCATCGAAATGTGATAGGGTTATCCTATCAAGGGAGTTTAAATAGTCTGGATCTGCATTTCTCGGAGTGTAGAAGAGTGAGGGGTGACCTTATTCAAACATATAAGATCCTGAGGGGCCTTGACAGGGTAGATGGTGAGATGTTTTCACTAGTGGGAGAGTCTGGAACAAGGAAACATAGCTACAAGATAAAGGCCGGTCATTTAAAACTGAGGTGCGTAGAAATGTCTTATCGCAGATGGTGGTGAATCTCTGGAATTCTCTGCCCCAAAGGGTGGTAGAGGCTGGACCATTGGAAGTATTTAAAGTGGAGGTGGATAAATATTTGGTAGGTTGAGGAATAGAGGGCTATTGGGAAATGACACAGAAAGGGGGTTGAGATTACCCAGGATCGTATTGAATGGCAGGGCAGACTTGAAGAGCCTGGTGGCCTCCTCCTGCTTCTGTTTCTTCTGTATTCTTGTGTGTAATCCAATCTTTCTATCCATTGTACTGAGAGTGCAATGGATCAGGGTTCTTAAGATCACATCCCCAATAGGTCCACAAATGCAAGCTCCATTGTGACTTGCAACAGAGCTTCCAGTGTGGGCTGCATTCATGTAAACTGATGCTATACTTGCCCAAGACCCCTTCTCTCCCCAGCATGCTCCACCACCTCTACAGGATTAGAATTTTAACCCCTGAGATGCCAAAGTGGAAGAGGGAGCTCACACATTTCATTTCCCACAGAGTGAATTGCTATACTTCTTGTTAAGAAAAAAATGAGGCACTTCATAGCAGTGCCTGAAGGCTCCATTGGTCAATAATGTGTGAGTGTGAGTGTCGCTGGCTGGACCAGTGTTTATTGCCCATCCCTAACTGCCCTCGATTTCAGAGGGCATTTGAGAGTCAACCCCATTGCTGTGGCTCCCTGAAAGACTTAATGAACCAAATGGGTTTTTCTGACAATTGATTCATGGTCATCATTAGACCTTTAATTCCAGGTTTTTATTGAATTCAAATTTCACCATCTGCCGTGGTAGATCCGAACCCGGGTTCCCAGAGCATTACCCGGAGGTCTCTGGATTACTAGCCCAGTGACAATGCCACTAGGCCACTGCTTCGCCTGCTCAGATATGGAGATGCCGGCGTTGGACTGGGGTGGGCACAGTAAGAAGACTCACAGCACTAGTGCTGCTCCTTCATCAGGTGAGTTGTCCGCACTCACCTGATGAAGAAGCAGCGCTCCGAAAGCTTGTGATACCAAATAAACCTGTTGGGCTTTAACCGGGTGTTGTGAGGCTTCTTACTGTCCTCTGTTCAGGATAGCCAGAAAGAGAACAGTCAGACAGGCTTGCATTTGTATAGTGCCTTTTACAACCACAGGATGTCCAAAAGTGCTTTACAATGAAATTCTTTTGATGTCTAGGCACTGTTGTAACGTAGGAACCGCAGTAGTAAATGCGCACAGCAAGCTCCCACAAACCACAACATGATAATAACCA
The DNA here is from genome assembly GCF_964213995.1 of Mustelus asterias. Lineage (NCBI taxonomy): Eukaryota > Metazoa > Chordata > Chondrichthyes > Carcharhiniformes > Triakidae > Mustelus > Mustelus asterias. The sequence continues at coordinate 134,833,409 of NC_135807.1, forward strand.
GATAAACTGTTCTGAAATGACGTTGCTTGAGGAACAAATATTTGCCAGGATACCGGGAAAATTCCCCTTTTAAACTCTTCTTTAAAATAGTCCTCTTCAGTGAATGGGGCAGAGAAAGCCTTGGTTTAATGATTCATCCAAAAGATGGCACTTCAAACACTGCAGCACTCCAACATTACTGCATTCCAGTGTCAGGTTGGTTTTAGATGCCCTGGAGTGTGATACCTACTCACTACTTTCCGACTCAGAGTTGAGAGTGCTACCCACTCGGCCACAGCTGACATAGAAATCATACCGTCATGGAGAAAAGGTCCTTTGGCCCATCATGTCTACGACAGTTAAAGACAAGCCACCCAATTTTTCTAATCCCATTTTCCGGCACCTGGTCCATAGTCTTGTCTGCCTCGGCATTGCAAGTGCACATCTAAATAATTATTAAACGTTGTGAGGGTCTCTGCCTCCACCATCCTTTCAGGTAGTGAGTTCCAGACTCCCACCACCCCCTTTATCCTCACATTCCCTCAAAGCCTCCTGCCCCTTCCCTTAAATCCATGCCCGCTTGTCAAATTGATCCCTAAACCAAGGGGAAAAGATTTTCCCTGTCTACTCTTTATGCCCCTCATAATTTTATACGTCGCAATCATGTCCCCCCTGGGTCTTCTCTGCCCCAAGGAAAACAACCCCAATATATCCAATCCATTCTTTTTTTTATTCATTCGTGGGACATAAGCGTCGCTGGCTGGCCAGCATTTATTGCTCATGCTAGTTTCCCTTGAACTGAATGGCTTCCTAGGGGGCAGTTGAGAGTCAACCACATTGCTGTGGCTCTGGAGTCACATGTAGGCCAGACCAGGTAAGGATTGCAGATTTCATTCCCTAAAGGACATTAGTGAATCAGACGGGCTTTTCCGACAGTCAATAATGGTTTCATGGACAAAGAGAACAAAGAACAAAGAAAATTACAGCACAGGAACAGGCCCTTCGGCCCTCCACACCTGCATCGACCATGCTGCCCAACTGAACTAAAACCCCCTACCCTTCCGGGGACCGTATCCCTCTATTTCCATCCTATTAATGTATTTGTCAAGACGCTCCTTAAAAGTCACTATCGTATCTGCTTCCACTACTTCCTCCGGCAGCAGGTTCCAGACACCCACCACCCTGTGTAAAAAACCTGCCTCGTACATCTTCTTTAAACCTTGCCCCTCACACCTTAAACCTATGGCCCCTAGTAATTGACTCTTCCACCCTGGGAAAAAGCTTCTGACTATCCACTCTGTCCATGCCCCTCATAATCTTGTAGACTTCTATCAGGTCTCCCCTCAACCTCCGTTGTTCCAATGAGAACAAATCAAGTTTCTCCAACCTCTCCTCATAGCTAATGCCCTCCATACCAGGCAACGTCCTGGTAAATTTTTTCTGTACCCTCTCCAAAGCCTCCATCTCCTTCTGGTAGTGTGGCGACCAAAATTGAACACTATATTCCAAGTGTGGCCTGACTAAGGTTCCATAAAGCTGCAACATAACTTGCCAATTTTTAAACTTAATGCCCTGGCCGATGAAGGCAAGCATGCCGTATGCCTTCTTGACTACCTTCTCCACCTGCGTTGCCACTTTCAGTGACCTGTGTACCTGTACACCCAGATCCCTCTGCTTATCAATACTCTAAAGGGTTCTGCCATTTACTGTATATTTCCTATCTGTATTAGACCTTCCAAAATGCATTACCTCACATTTGGCCGGATTAAACTCCATCTGCCATCTCTCCGCCCAAGCCTCCAACCGATCTGTATCCTGCTGTATCCTCTGATGGTCCTCATTGCTATCCGCAAATCCTCCAATCTTTGTGTCGTCCGCAAACTTACTAATCAAACCGTTATATTTTCCTCCAAATCATTTATATATATTACAAACACAGTCATCAGTAGATTCTTAATTCCAGATTTTTTTTACTGAATTCAAATTCCACCATCTGCTGTGGCAGGATTCGAACCCGGGTCCCCCAGAACATTAGCTGAGTTTCTGGATCAATAGTCTAGCGATAATACCACTAGGCCATTGCCTCCCCATTCATAATGAAGAGTAAATATTAAGCATGATAAAGGGTTTCAAATGGTTAAAAAACAAAGCTATGTAAAACATGACTGAAATATTGGTGGTCAAAGATGCATTGATTGTGTTAAGACCCTAAATCATGGACAGGAACCTGCAGTTGGTACCTAGCTATGTGGACTTTTTGATGCGAATTTCACTCCGTAGTTGGCTCTGCCTCAGGGTCATTAACTCTGGGGACATTAGGAGATCTATTTTGGTGCCAAGTTCTTGACGACTTGGGCAGCCTTCTTGCAAATCACATTCTCATCATCAAGTTGAAGATAATAGGGTCATTTTCCAGAATACATCTAACTGAAGGCAAGCCTCATTTGATTGTGTTGATTACGGCTTCAAAGTTAATGCCGAGGACAAGGAACAGCTCTCGAAACTTTATATTTCTGTGAAATTAGTGGCCCTGTAAAGATAGACATGGGGAGAGGGGGAACAGAGAGATACAGAGGGAGGCAGTTCAGATGGAAATTCTCAAATCATAGGAACGTAGCAGCAGGTTTAGGCCATTCGGCCCTTCGAGCCTGCTCCACCATTCAATGAGGTCATAGCTGACCTGGTGTTTTATTTAAATAAAAGCAAATTGCTGCGGATGCTGGAATCTGAAACCAAAAGAGAAAATGCTGGAAAATCTCAGCAGGTCTGGCAGCATCTGTAAGGAGAGAAAAGAGCTGACGTTTAATGTCAGATGCTGCAGGACCTGCTGAGATTTTCCAGCATTTTCTCTTCTGGTGTTTTATTTTAATGATAATGCTTTATTTAATGAATCGTGCATAATTTTGTTTTCTGCAATGACTTCTTGCATCGTCTTTGTCCTTCTGAATATTATTGGGTAGACACTTGTTTTGAAAGGAAGGCCTGCTTTGAAAAGCCATTAGACTGCGTGCTTTTGAACCATTCGGAAACATGTTGTGGTTTTCATGGAATGGTGGAAATTACAATACAAGAGCTCATTCGGCCCGTCACGCAGATTTCACTGCTATCCTTTGAATGGGAGCTACCTACTCAACTCTGCCACTGTCTAAAGAGAACTGAGCTCCTGGTTTTGCATAAATTCAGGGAACCTTGTGCCAGCCCCCAGGAGATGATCTATTTCGTAATTACCTGCTGAGCAATAGCGGTTGTTCTTTATTTACTGTTTTCCTTACATGGCAACATGCATAAAAGCTAATGTCTGTAACACATTCAATATTTTAAAATAACATCTTGCCACAGGCTAGTTTTTAATAGGTTGTGACTAAAATAGCTAATCTAGCATTCACTGTATAGTTGTGCGATACGGAATATTATTAATACTTGTGTAATGCTCACCCTTCCTTATCTCTGTAACCTCCTCCAGCCCTACGGCACTCCCAGTTCTCTGCGTTCCTTCAGTTCTGGCCTCTTGCACCCCTCCGATTTTAATTGCTTCAACATTGGTGGCTTTGCCTTCAGTGAAGCTCTGGAATTCCCTCCCCAGACCTCCCTGTCTCTTAACCTCTCTTCCGTCCTCTCAAGATGCCCCTTAATATCCATTGCTTTCACTCAGTTTTTGGTCGCCCAGAACCAATATCAAATTTTGCTTCAAAAACAGGAAATGCTGGAGAAACTCAGCAAGTCTGACAGTATCAGTGGAGCGAGAATAGAGCCTCACAGCGTCAGGGACCCAGGTTCAATTCCAGCCTTGGGTCACTGTCTGTGTGGAGTTTGCACATTCTCCTCATGTCTGCGTGGGTTTCCTCCCACACTCCAAAGATGTGTGGATTAGGTTGACTGGCCATGTTAAATTGACCCTTAGTGTAAGGGGGATTAGCAAGGTAGATATGTGGGGTTACGGGGATAGGGCCTTGGTGGGACTTTGATCGGTGTAGACTTGATGGGCCGAATGGCCTCCTTCTACACTGTCGGGATTCTCCAGTCCAAGATTTCAAGTCAGGATGACCTTTCCGAAACCTGACCCGAAACATTGGTTCTATTTTTTAAAATTCATTTGTGGGACATGGGCATCGCTGGCTGGTCAGCATTCATTACCCATCCCTAGTTGCCCTTGAGAAGGTCACGTGCTGTGGGTTGACTCACAATCCTGTTAGGGAGGGAATTCCAGGATTTTGACCCAGTGACTACGAAGGAACAGCTGATATATTTCCGAGTCAGGATGGTGAGTGGCTTGGAGGGGAAATTGCAGGTGGTGGTGTTCCCATGTATCTGCTGCCCTTGTCCTTCTAGATGCAAGTAGTCGTGGGTTTGGAAGAAGGATCTTTGGTGAATTGTTGCAGTGCATCTTGTAGCTGGTACACTCTGCTGCCACTGAGCTATCCTCTCTTCAAAGATGCTGTCAGGCCTGAGAGTTCCTCCAGCATTTTCTGTTTTTGTTTCAGATTCCAGCATCCGCAGTATTTGGCCTTTATCAAATTCTGCTTGATTATTTCTCCCGTGAGGCTCATCGGGGCATCCGACCAGGTGCTACTAAGTGGGAGTTGTTGTTGTTTAGCAGGCTGAAGATTGAAAACAATAACAATTTGTAAATATTAGGCAGTGCCAACGTAATATTTTAGATGCCATTTTCCAGAATATTCGCTCCCTGCTTAAATATTATTAGGGTGCCGCACATTGTTATGACAAATCGATATATAGCGTACCATATACTTGTAGGTGAATGCATGCATATGCCCCTGTTCACAACACTTGTAGATTAGCTGTGGTCCCTCCCCCTCCTTTATCTTGTGGTCTTTCATTCTCTCCAATTATAAACCACCACTAGTTTTTCATCAGCCATCTCCATGTCTCCAAATGGCTTTTCAGTGTCACTTCTGTCAGGAAATTAACTCGTCACAATGTGGCAGCTGCTAATTTTTTCTCCTTTCATGTCAGATGAATTGTCTACTGAAGCTAATAATGAATCACCAATCCCTGATTAGAAGGTGCTTCAGAAAAGCAAAACTGCCATCTGAGCTTTTTTAAAAAAAATATATAAAATGATATCATCCCCGGAGAGTTTAAAAAGGATTGTATTCCCCTCGACGCGATGCAACAAGGATCGGCTGTTTGAGTGAGCTGTATTCTATCTTAAATTACAGGCTAATATTACATTGTAAAATAAAGGGAAACTTTGCAGTTGAATTTCTCTGTGAGTCCTTTAGCTGCCTGTTTCCCATCAAGGATTACAGCCATTTACAATATATTCCTCATTCAGTTTCTTCCGGCCTGCACAGCGCATCTTGTGCGCAACCTTTGTTCTCAGCCGCCTTCCTCTCCCTTTGGGCTCGTCGTGCATTCAATCAGATGTGCTGATTTGACACTGTAAGCTACACTAGTCTTATGAAAGATTAAATGCCGACTCGGACACGTTTATCATATTAAATCAGAAGCGGCAAATTGCCACGTGTCAGTGGTCGGCGCAACTCAGGAAAAGTTTAAGAGTGCAAGTTTGTGAGTCGAACTTTTTTTTGCTGACGAAATGCCTACTGGAGTCGGGAAGAACTTGTGCAAAAAACATGCAGTTGCATGTAGAACAATGACACCAACGCAGCTTACAGTAAATGGCCATGTTCTGCTTTTTACCCAACATTTTTATGTTTATCAGCACATTATCCATTAATTACTACCTATCAGAATGCTAACGTATAAAATATCATGATAGATTCAAATTTAGAAAAGGGAATTAGGATATTTGGATATGGTTTAATGAGTGGAGGGCATTTGGCCAAGCAAAGAAAGCCAAAACAGATGAATGGTAAAGATGGCTGACACAAGACAAATGATGCAGGAGAAGGGGCTGTTTTCACTCCAGGTCCTCACCCCTTGCTATCTCTAATTTTCTTCAGTCTTGCAACCCTCCAAGAATTCTCCAATCTTGGCCTCTTGGATATCCCCAATTTATTTTTCCACCATTAGTGGCTGTGCCTTCAGCTGCCTCAGTGCTAAATTCTGGAATTTCCTCTCTGAATCTCTCGGCCTCTCTATCTCTCCTCCTTTAAGATGCTCCTTTAAGCCAACATCTTCCAATCACCTCTCGCAATACCACCTTACATGGTTCAGTGTCAAGCTGAAGGGCCTTGGAAATTTTATGTCACTGAGGGTGCTATGCATTCTGTTATTTGCTGTACATACTGAACTCCCTTATATTCCCTACACATGTAAGGTATGTGTTTCTGACTCCCCGTTAACAATAAACAGCAGCAATCATGCATCAAAGTGAGGTGGAGATGCAAGATTGAAGCTTCAATAAGTGAGGCCCAGTTGCTGCATTCTTGTCTGAGATTCAGAAGATTGTGGATTCAAGCCCCGTTCATGCACATAATCTAGTCTGACCCTTCAGCAAGGGTCCACTGCTCTGGGCAAGATGGTGGTGTGGTAGCGATTTCACTGGATGAGTAATCCAGAGCTCAGAACTCTGGGGACAGGCGTTCAAATCCCACCACCACAGCTGGTCGAATTTACATTCAATTAGTGAAGCTGAAATTGAAAGCGAGTCTCAGTAATGGTGACCATGAAACTATTACAGCTTGTTATACAAGCCCATCTGATTCACTATAGCCCTCTACGGAAGGAAATCTGCCGTCCTTACTGGTCTGAACTGTATGACTCAAGACCCATGACATCCACCCCCTAGATGGACGAGGGCAGCAGACACATGAGAACACCACCACCTGCAAGTTCCCCTCCAAGCCATCCTGACTTGGAAATATATCACTGTTCTTTCACTGTCACTAGGTCAAAATTTAATTTGATTTGATTTTTTATTATTACATCTATTAGTAACATTGAAAAGTATTGGGGGTGATTCCTCCAGCCCACTGCACTGCTTCAGCAGTGGCCTGCCGGAGGGTGGGGTTGGGGCTGCCAGTGGTGGGGGAATCTGGAGATCGGGACTGTGGATGGGGGGAGGGGGAATTGGGGGGTTGGGACTCCCGAGGGATGGGGAGGATGATCGAGGCAGGCCAGGGGAAGGGGGAGGGGGTCGAGGTTGGCCCGGACACATCCGGGAAGCCAGCAATCGGACTGTGGGGGGATTGCACGCCCAGCGATCGGGAGGCCGGCACTGCGGGGCTACTGTACATGTGCCAACCTCCACTTTGATAGATCGGTGCATGCTCAGTGGCCCGCTCGGCACTATGCTGCCGGCCTCTCCAGCGGAATAAGCCCCTGATTTTTAGCGTGATTCACGCTGAGGATCTCTGCAGTGCACAGAGTGTGGGAGATTCATTTTGAAACTCTCACTGAAAAAAGCAATGTGATTTACTCCAGTTTTTATGCGAATTCGACACTTAGAATATTTTTGGGAGAATCACCCCTTTGTTTCTTACACACTATACAAAGCATACTGTTCATAGAGAAGGAAAGGAGAGCGTGCAGAATGTAGTGTTACAGTCAAAGCTAAGGTGTAGAGAAAGATGAATTTAATATAAGGTAGATCCATTCAAATGTTGGATGGCAGCAGGGAAGAAGCTGTTTTTGAGTTGGTTGGTACGTGTTCTTAGACTTTTGTATCTTTTGCCCGATGGAAGAAGGTGGAAGAGAGAATGTCCAGGATGTGTGGGGTCCTTGATTATGCCGGCTGCTTTTCCGAGGCAACAGGAAGTGTAGACAGAGTCAATGGATGGGAGGCTGGTTTGAGTGATGGATTGGGCTTCGTTCACAACTGTTTGTAGTTTCTTGCGGTCTTGGTCAGAGCAGGAGCCATACCAATCTGTGACATATCCGGAAAGGATGCTTTTTCTGGTGCATCTGTAGAAATTGGTGCGAGTCGTAGTGGACATGCCAAATTTCCTTAACCTCCTAAGAAGTAGAGGCGTTGGTGGGCTTTCTTAACTATAGTTTTGGCATGGAGGGACCAGAACACGTTGTTCGTGATCGGCACACCTAGAAACTTGAAGCTCTTGACCATTTCCAGTTCATGTAGAGAGGGGTCCTCCACTGCGCTTCCTGAAAATCCAGGAATTCCCTCTGTAACAGCAGGCTGGGTGCGCCGGATTGCAACAGTTCAAGAAGCTGGCTCACCACCAATAACTTTCATCGGGTATCATTGGCAGCTGTGCCTCCGGCTGCCTGGGTTTTCAGTTCTGGAATTTCCCTCTCAAACCTGTCCATCCCTCTACCTCTCTCTCCTCCTTTAGGATGCATCTTAAACCTACAGCTTAGACTGAAATTTTCATCACCTGTGCTAATATTTCCTTGTGTGGCATGGGGTCTAATATTGTTAAGGCTCCAATGAAGTGACGTTTTACAATGTTAAAGTGCACAATTAAATATTGTTAAGGCTACAATTAAAGTGCACGTTTTACAATGTTAAGTGCAGCTTCTCTTCTTATTTCTTCACAGAATGTGGACGTTGCTGGCTAGGCCAGCATATGTTGTCCAACCCTGATAGCCCTTGACAAGGAGGTGGTAAGCTGCCTTCTTGAACCACTGCAGTCCATGTTGTGTAGGTCCAGGATTTTGACCCAGCGACAGTGAAGTAATGGCGATATATTTCCAAGTCAGGATGGTCAGTGGCTCGGAAGGGAACTTGCATGTGGTGGTGTTCCCATGTATTTGCTGCTCTTGTCCTTCTAGGTGGTAAAGGTCACAGGTTTGGAAGGTGCTGTCTAAGGAGCCTTGATGAGTTGCTGCAGTGCATCTTGTAGATGGTACACACTGCTGCCACTGTGTGTTGATGGTGGAAGGAGTGAGTGTTGGTGAATGGGGTGCCAAGCAAGTGGGCTGCTTTGTCCCGGATGGTGTTGAGTTTCTTGAGAGTTGGAGCTGCACCCATCCAGACAAATGGAGAGTATTTCATTACACTCCTGATTTTTGCCTTGTGGATGATGGACAGGCTTTGGGAAGTCAGGAGGTGAGTTACTCACGATGGAATTCCCAGCCTCAGACTGGTTGTTCTTATTAAATTAAACTTTTATTACTGAAACAGGCTGTTCAGCTCAATCATTGGATTTTATTCCCCACAATGAGCAATAATCATAATCTCGTCCTATCCTGCCACTTTGTTGATCTTTCCCTGGACATACATGTTTCGCTCCCAAGGTACAGCAGCTCCAACTTCCCTGATTCACTGGACCCATCTGGCCAAAAGGTGCCTCAATTCGCAGGATTTTCACTCTGGGGGAGGGTAGCTGTTGGATGAAGATCATAGAATCCCTACAGTTGGACTTGCTGACCCTGGAAGCCTGGAGAACATGGTGCAGGCAAGTGTTGAGGAGGACTGGTTAGAAGTTCCACCTCAGTTCTCTTGGACTTGTTTCCAGTGCTTCATAAGACATTTGGCTCTTTAGCCTTCACCCTTCACAACCCCCATGATGCCTCATACCCCACTTGTCAACTCAGGCCCACCAGCCACCTCCCCGGCCCCTCCTACCCCCAATGCCAAGTCACCCAGTATCCATCATGTACAGACCTCAGGATCTACGTGAAGATGAAAAAATAATCTTTTAGAAATCTAATATAGCTTTCACTATACAAGACTTGATGGTGAAATTAAAGCTCCTGTTCATGAAAGCATCAAGCTTTTAAGTGTCAAGTAGTTCATCTTGTAAAAACAAACATCTTCTGTTCATATCCCTAAACATTTAATAGCCTCTTTAAGCTATCAGTCAAACATTGAGCTCAGTGTCCCCTGATATAACTGTAGATTTTGAAACTCAGCCAAACATTCATGCTGAATCGCCCTTAAGGAAATGTCAACAAATCACTATTGAAATTGCTCGAATAGGTGCTACACAAATTGACCTGTCAAGCAAAGCATTCCAGCAGAGGATTTTTTTTGCCAATCATGGTTTAAAGATTGCCAGATTTAAAAAAACCTCAGAACATGATGGTAAAACTGACCTTCTCTTTTCTACAAGAACATTTACAACTAATGCATCAATTTGTGACTTCCAGGCTTTACTTCTAACAGCCAAAATTCGGCCTGTTTGAACTTAACTCTGAGTTCAAATGGCACCACTGAGCCTGGGCTTCCCTCCCACTCCCTTTACCGGTAAAAATGGGATCTGTCAGAAACGGATGCATGACTTCCACATCTTCCCGACTCCACGAAAATTTGGCCCACGGTCTCTGTTTCAATTGCCAACTGTGTTAGCACATTCAGCAGATTCAGCCTTCTGTGTACACAATGTCCTAAATCTCTTCCTTTTAACCTTATATTTACATACAATTCCCTCTTTAACAAAGGGAGTACGTGGAGAGAGCTTTATGTTTTCACAGTAATGCTAGCTTATCCTTGGTACAAAGGAAGAATAGACAGCACTTTCATTATTATCTAGGCCTTCAGCCTCTGACTTTTCCCTCGAGGAATGGGTTTCATTTCTTAAATGTTCATGTGGTCTGCGACCTATATGACAGTGATAGATTTCCTGGCAGTTGTCACAACACTTTGGTTCTAAGGAACTCTAACATTCAGCTCTGTTCCACCCAGAGAGATAAGGACAACTTCTTTACCCAGAGAAGTAGGTTACAAAGTGGTTAGCACTGCTGCCTCACAGTGCTAGGGACCTGGGTTCGATTCCTGGCTTGGGTCACTGTCTATGCAGAGCCTGCACGTTCTCCCCGTGTCTGCGTGGGTTTCCTCCAGGTACTCCGGTTTCCTCCCACAGTCCGAAAGATGTGCTGGTTAGGTGCATTGACCATGCTAAATTCTCCCTCAGTGTACCCGAACAGGCACCGGAGTATGGCGACTAAGGGAATTTCACAGTAACTTCATTGCAGTTCAATGTAAGCCTACTAGTGACACAAATAAATAAACTTTAAGGGTGAGAATGTGGAACTCGCTTCCATTGAAAGTGATTGAGGTGAATAGTTTAGACACAATTAAGGGGAAGCAAGGGAGAAAGTAGAGGTTGGGTGGAAGGAAACTTGGCTGGGACATAAACACCAGCAAAGACCAGTTGGTTCAAATGGCCTGTTTCTGTGCTGTAAAACTGATGTAAGATAGTGCCTTGGCAATTCTGAAACTTGCCTGAAATAGTCCTCCCAAAATCTCCAACTCTAGTTGCTTCATCATATGATCCCCCAAAGCCTGAAGGTCAGTTGTAAGTTTCTCCACATTTGAGGTGTTAACTGTTGTGGAGATCCATCAATAGGCCAGGTTGGCAGAGATGCCACTTGCTTCCAATTGTTAACATTGTGTAAAAGGCATGTGCTTGACACAGCTTTGGAGAGTTGGACACTGGCAATGTCAAAATGTTACCTGCCATCATCCAAAACCCTCACTTGGGGGTGTGACGTTCATCCAGGATCCTTCTTTTTGAAGCACAACTCTTGAGTGTGCAAACTCAGCCAGCATCTGCCGAGCTTATTATTGCTGTTATGCTCAACCTTCATCTCTGACTGCTCTGAAGCGTTTGTTTTATTCTTCATTCACGGGATCATTGAATCCCCACAGTGCCGAAAGAAGCCATCCAGCCCATCAAGTCTGCACCGACTCTCCAAAACAGCATTCCTCCCATGCCCTCCCCTCCACCCTATCCCCATAACCCCACACATTTACCATGGCCAATCCACCTAACCTGCACATCTTTGGACTGTGGGAGGAAACCGGAGCACCTGGAGGAAACCCATGCAGACACGGTGAGGATGTGCAAACTCCACACAGACAGTGACCTGAGGCCGGAATCGAACCCGGGTCCCTGGTGCTGTGAGGCAGCAGTGCCAGGATGTGGGGCGGCGCTGGCTGGGCCAGCATTCATTGCACATTCCTAATTTTCCTTGAACTGAGTGGCTTGCTCGGCCATTTCAGGGAACATTTAAGAGTAAATCACATTGTTGCGGTCGAGAGTCACATATAGGCCAGCCTAGGTAAAAACAGCCGATTTCCTTCCCTAAATGGCAATAGTGAAACAGATGGGTTTTAACGACAATTGACAATGGTTCCATAGTCATCATTTGACTTTTAATTCCAGGTCTTTTTATTGAACTCAAATTTCACCATCTGCCGTGGTAGGATTCGAACCCGGGTCCCCCAATCATTACCCTGGGTCACTGGAATACTAGCCCAGTGATAATGCCACTGCACTATCACCTCATCAGGACTGCAAGGAGATGTTGAGCTCAATAGCTTACATACATTTCAAGGGAAGCTAGATAAAGACATGAGTGAGACATGAATAGAAGGTTAATTGACAGAATGAGATTAAATGAGGTCAGGGGAGTCTCGTGTGGGATAACATACAGGAGCTCATCAAGAAAGAAGAATGAACCGGGCATTCCAATTTCCAGATGGTCAAAGACCGGATTTACCTACCCAAGATGCACTACGGGATCCCTTGGAAGTCCCAACACAGCGACTCCAGAGGAATTGCTCAGGAGGTCTGAGATTCCGATGGACAATTCTGTGCTCCCTGGGACCTTGTGAAAAAGCCTCTGGCTTAGCATTAGAGGCTGGAAAATTACGGCTTTGAGACTGGCGGGATTTTCCCATCCCGCTGCAGTTGGGCGCCAAATTCTCCAACCTTGCTACAGTGGGAGCGTGGCATGAACGGCTGGTAGATCGTGTCTGGATACTTCAGACAGTTCAGATTAAATTACCTGGATAGTCACCCAGGAAACTTTCACAGAAAATTCCTAGTCTAACTCCTGGGTAACTTTACAATCATCCTCTCCCACAAACACTTACATTGATGCCACATCTTCCCCTCCCAACAACTGCAATCACCCCGACCCGATCTGACAACCCCCCGAGCAGACATGACTAGCTCACATACCAACTTCCCCTGACTGGTCCCCGACCTGACAACCCCCACATCACCTAACCAGCCCTGATCCACTCACCCAATCACCCTCCTGCCACGCTACTCACCTGCCATTCTACCTACCACCTACCCAGCTGCCAACCAACCACCTTGCCCAGTTACCACACCCATCCTAACCCATTGCTCACGTATTTTATTGACCCTACCCCCTCACTCATTTATCCCTATCCCCTTCCCCACCCAACCCCCTTATCCACTTACCAACCCTAACACCTTACATTCTTTCCGTAGCTTTTCAAAGAAACTTTGGGACATTTAAACTCTTTACTTTGGGGTGATATGAGGCAGTTGCTATATATATATATATGTTGGTTTTTTTAATGTTTGTGTAGAATGTTTAAAATTTCAGATTTATTCTCCAGGCAGTCAGTGTGTCTGGTAAACATTTAGCTCAAGGGTTGTAAAAGTAAGTTGGTTCAGCTAGGAGTTTGTTACTTTGATAGAGCAAATGGACTTTTATTTACCACAAAAAAAACTCCTTGGGAAGTTGATTGACAGGGTCATGTGATAATGTGGTTATTGTGCAGAGCTGGGTCTGCAGCAGAGAGAAACTTTTGCAGTTTCGAGTTGGAGTTTTATCTGGAAATTGTTTAAAGACCGAGGCTTCTGCAAGCTCCTCTGAGGGCGAAAGTGAAATTCAAGGTTTTCAGAGTTGACGTTTAGAGAGTCAGTGCTGCTGACTGTATTTTACAATATGTCCTTAAACTGAACCAGTCTGCCTCTCCACACCAGATGTCCCTGTTGCTTCTGAAATGCCATTATTTATTTAATCCATTCACAGTACTGGTAAGGTCAACATTTATTTTCCCATCCCTAATTATCCTGAGCTTTTGACTACAAACATAAGATTCCCAATGTAGACCCAACCCTTTGAGAATGTCACTATGCCCCACTCCTTCCCAGCTCATTAGAACAGTTTTTCAGGGGATTCACCCATTCTAGCTGCTCTGAGTTTTCCTGGGGATTTTTCCCCACTTACTGCCCTAATTTTTCTATGAATTTCCCTTGTCTATTTGCCTGCCTGATTTTTCTAGGCCTCCTCCCCATTCCCCCACTCCGTGACTCAGCTTTTCCAAAGTATCCCCACACACTGATCTAATTTGTCAAAGCATGTCGGTTTTTCACGTGACGGAAGGACGAGGAGATATGCAAAATGGAAGTGGTGGAGGGTGGGATGGTTTAGCTGCTGTTGGCTGAGGGAAAAGGAGAAAGAAGAGCTAGAGAAAGGGAGAGACAAGGAGCACATGAGCAGGAGAAGCAAAGTTTAAACTTTTTTAAGTTTTAAAGTTTATTTATTAGTGTCACAAGTAGGCTTACGTTAACACTGCAATGAAGTTACTGTGAAAATTCCCTAGTCGCCACACTCCGGCACCTGTTCGGGTACACTGAGGGAGAATTTAGCATGGCCAATGCATCTAATCAGCACGTCTTTCGGACTGTGGGGGGAAACTGGAGCACTCGGAGGAAACCCACGCAGACACGGGGAGAACGTGCAGACTCCACACAGATAGTGACCCAAGCTGGGAATCGAACCCGGGTTCCTGGCGCTTGAAGTGCTTGCTAACCACTGTGCCACCGTGCAAGGCGGGGGCTGCAGAGGAAATGACGCAAGTCAGAAAATGACAGAGAAAATGAAAGAGAGAATGTGAACTGGAAGAGAGGAAAGGGACATTTGGGAAAGGAAGGGGAGGAAAATCAGGGAAGTGATAGAAAGGAGAGAACTGGAATAGAGGGAAACAACATAAGGAACAAAAGCAAGGGTGAGTCACAGAGCCTCTTGAGTCTGCTCCATCATTCAATACTGGGTGATTTTGTATCCGAGCTACACCATCCCACACTATCCCCATATTCCTAATTACTTTCGTACCTTATGCAAAAATCTACTGACCTCCATCTTGAATATACTCAAGAACTGAGCATCCACAGATCTCTGGGATAGAGAATTCCAAAGGTTCACAGCACTTTCAGTAAAGAAAGCTTTCCTCCTTTCAGTCCTAAATGGCAGATCTGTTATTCTGAGAGTGTGACCACCCCCACCTAGTTCCAGACTCAGCAGCCAGGAGAAAAAGTGCCCAACAATCTACCCTTCCACGCCCAGTGAGGAACTTAACAGGCCTTCAAGACTTCCTGACGTTGCATATACTTGGTGATGGTACCTCCCTGTCAATCGGATGTCTCTCAGTTGAATATGGGAAAGGGTTCCCAGTCCTCCTCACTCCAAAGATCTCCACAGTTGTGGTCGAAGGCTACAATTCCATTCTGAACATTCAGGAAAAAAATGGAAAACAGAAAGAGGGTGAGAAGTGAGTGAAGCAGGAGAGAAAAGAGATGAGAAAGGAGAGTGGCGAGGATGCACTGGGATCATGATCTATAGTTTGACTAGTGCAAAGTCTGGAGAGCTATTTCATTCAATTGCTTTGTTCACATTTATTGCCAAGGTTGACAAGTGGTTTGAGTGAGCTGCGATCAAAGTCCCCTGTTCTTAATGCCATGGGATCTTGTACATTCATCTACGGGAGCAGACGCTCCTTGATTTAATACCTCACCTGAAAGATGCCACCTCTGACAGTGCAGTAACATACTCAGTACTGAAACTGCCACTGCCAAATAGCATGGATTTTTGTATCCAAGTCGCTGGGGTACAACATGAGCACAATGAGCAGAAGCTATAATGTAGTGTGTTTGTATAAATAAACCAGTTTGGAACATCAAGGGGAGGAGTAAGTTTACTGAACACCTTCTTGAACTCTCATGGAGCTCCGGGCATGCAAAGGCGTGGCAATGAAAGAGGTAGCGGCCTTCACAATGTTAGCACCCCTGGACTTCAGGGGCCTCCGATCACTGCCTCCAAAGAATCCATCTCTCCTGTTTTGCGTTTCAGTCTGATGGAGAGTGTGGATAGCACTGAGAAAAAAACCTAGCTGCACTTCCCACTGTCCCAGGTCCTATGCTTCCTCCTAGGCCGTCTATGCTCTTGTACACAAAGGCAAGTTGTACTCACAACATTTTCAGATTTTATATCCAAGTATTAATTTAAAATGACCTCCTCCCACCTCTCCAAAGTCATGAAAACTGGAGCATCTTGACACAAGTGCGCGGGTCGCTATATATTCAGTCTCGGAACTTTACATTCCTCAGATAGGGAAAACTTCTCAGATTTCATCATAATCTGCATTCTTGATGAACAAAAATAAAATTTTGTAAAGGGAACCAGGTAACTACTGTGCAGTTTAGTCTTCAGTGAATAAAAACTCTAGCAAAGTATATTTAGACTAGACCACTGCCAATCTTGAATAAAGCACAAGATTAAAGAACAAGTTGAATGTAGTTACATGTAGTCAATGCTTCACATTGAGTGATCACGGTTTTAACTGAAGCAATAGTAACACACCAAGAGTAGACATCCCAAATTGTTACTCGAGTAGAAATTCCCCTGATCCATGCAGTTTTCCACCACAGTTGTCCGGGATCCAGAATTAAGCCGGTGCATCCCATTCGTTGACACACAAGAATCATTGTCGCCTTCACACCTTCCTGCTTCATTCTCAGCGCCAGAGCTTCAATGAAGGTGGCAAACCGATAGATTCCCACCCCTGAGAGTATGGGACCCGCACGGCATCTACACTGGCACACGGATGATGCAGTTGTTGACTTAATACATCGGTCAGTTTATCTCTTTTATTGAATGATCGCTTTCTCACATCATTCCAATTTTTACTCCGCAGTGGATGCAATTAATATTTCTGCGTCAGAATGAAAAATCAAGGATGCTAAGTGGACGTACAAAAACAAGTAGATCTGAATATATTAAGTTGTTAGGAATGTATAAAATAATATTTATATGCATTTGACAGATTTAGTAGTGTATTGGCTGCTGCTCCATGTGTAAAACACATCATATAATTAAATTGTTATTCACTAATTGTACATTAAAACAGGGCTTATTTTCATAATTGGTAAACATATGAATCACTTAGAATACTGGGAACTAGCCAAGCACCAAATGCTCTTTTTTAAAAAAAAGTTAAGTCAGTTTTGTTTAATTGTTTGCAGGCTTAAAAATGTGAAAGAGATCCATGAATTGTACAGCTGTCTTTTTTTTAAACCAGAACAATTTATTGGGACAAGCGGTTAACGAAAAGAAAAACAGAGAAACTTTTCCTTTAAAGCCACGTTAATGATTGTCAGACATAAAATTGTACATTATCATATTATCTTGTGTTTTGTTGTACAGTTAAACAGACCACCTGAGCTGAGTAAAACTTCTTTTTTTTAACTCTCAAATTATATCGCCTTCTGATATTCCCTCCCGCTCCCCCTGAAAAAACACAATGCAAAAGAAAACCCCCAGCAGGTTCAATGCATTCTTCTGAATTTGTGGGTCTGGGGAAATCAGCATTTGAATAACAAAAAGAAATGGCTAACAACATCGAGCATTTCATGGTGGCTGAAATGTGCAATTTGCCTGAATTCATTTTGTTTCTCTGTTAATAGAACCTAAAACAAAGTTAAGAAAAATGCACGCAATACAATCGCCCTCCCCCCTCTCGCTGTCCTCCCACACCATTTGAAGCCTTTGTGCTACCTGGATGGCTTTCACTTCGCTTCCTGCTGTGGCCAGGTATCCAGAAGGTAATTAAAGAACCAAGTGACAATCTCTGCTTCCAGCTTTGTATCCCTGGCCCAATTCAGGTACGGGACCCTCAGTCTTTAGTGCTCAAGTCAGGAAACAACATTGAGCCACCTAATCAAATGATTCAAGTCTCAAGTCTATTTCCAAGCTTCTTCGCCCACTTTGTGGTCCCCTGCATTCTGTACCATTCCCTGAGACTCAGGTGACCCCATCTAAGGACTTCTGCTAAGACTATTTTCAAGCCTGTGTCAGTGTTCCCCTGTCCTCTTTTTGCTGACACGGTTCTGTGCAATGGAAATGGAGGTATGCGCCAACATACAGACCAACTTGCAACTCCACCATGCTGGTTTCAAAATCATCTTATAAATGGAAGCATCCAGTTAACTCAAGAGAACAGCAGAATTCTTAAAACTCCTTTGTTCCAGTCCAATCGATACGATCAGTTCTCTCTCACTTGATTATATCATGGTCCTATACTTCCATTCGTTGTTTCAGAGACAATCAGATTCCCAATCACAGATTTACTAGCAGACACATGGAATGCATGTGCCATATTGAGCAGGTTATGCTTTGAATAGTACATCTGATGGAAAATCAGCCAGGGTGTCTTTCAGTAGAGCTTGCTACCTACTAAAGGCGAGTCACGCTTCTTGGATTCCACCAGTTTCCAATTCTTGCTCTTCGTTAGCTGACTGCTCAGTCACAACTGTTTCTGACCTGTCCTCAGTGTAACACTCTGCCAAGGCAATCGTTGTCACTGGGTGACTGGATGACGACATGTCCTCTCTAATCAGTTCCATCACACTGTGTGGATAAACCTCAGTCAATGTCCTGGAGTGGTCACCATTTACCATGGCGTGTGGTACCTCTGTCACAATAACATGAGTCGCTTCTTCGGACAAGTGACCCGCGGTCTCTTGAACCATGGCTTGGAGAATCTCCTCCGTGATAATTATCTGTGATATTTCGCCGGAGGAGTCTACCAGGCGCATTGGACGTCCATGAGTAGTTATAGTTTGCTCGTCACCTTCTTGCATTATGATCTGGGAAGCCCCCTCAACCACGTGTGTGGTTCCTTCTTTAGCCACTATGACCTGAGTGATGCCGTCCTTCACAATATGGCTTGTTGTCCTCATATCGCACATGGTGAACTGCAGAACCTCCTGCACCATGTTGGTGAAAGCCACTTGGGATGCAGTGGTTACAGACACTGGCTGCTTAATGTCTGACACCATTTCCCCAGCCTCCGTGGCTTCAGAATGCCTGACCTCTTGGCCAGTTTCCTCATTGTGAAGCATCTGCACACCTCCACTCGCTGACTCCTTTGGTGCCGACACGACCTCCTCGATGGCGGAACTCACGGCACAAGACCCCTCTTGGTTGGGGTCACTCCCTTCCCCGGCCGATCTTGCCTCCACCGCACCCAATTCCGTGACGGCACACAGAAGTGCATCCAGTGCTGTGGGTGTCTCCGACACGGGTACTGCTGACTCCTGTTGCGTCACCACCTGTTCAATGACGTGACTGGAATCCGCCAAGGTCTCCAGGGCAACGGCTGCCTCTGCAGCGCCCCCTTCTTCGGTTGGATTCTCGACCACCACCACCTGGGTGGCACCTGATGTCAGCTGTCTGGTGAGAATCTGCCCGGGTACCATGCTGCCCACGTGGGTGGCGCTCCGGGTTGTGGCTATAAGCTGGCCATCTTCAGTGATGTGCATCACCTGCGCCACCTGAGCCATTTGCCCCGCCATGGCCAGAGTCTGGAGAGTTGCTGCCGCAGTGGCTTCAACAGAGGCGTCAATGGAGATGTCCTCACCACATCCAACCTGATAGCCTTGAATGATAATCACCTGGCCAATAGGTTCAGTTGGCTCCTGTTGTTCACTGCAGCCGTTGAGTGCGTCACCCGTGACCTCTGTAGAATCTGCATCTTGAGGTGAAGTGAGTGGGACGGCTGTTTCGACAAACTGTGCCCCTTGGCCCTTCAGTCTACATTCGTAAGCCTTAGAAACAATGCCTGAAATTGAGATAAAATAGAAATATCAGTTACGCTTGGAAAAAGTTGAGAAGAATACTTTATCTAACACAGGTCAAAGTATTCTCACTATGACCAACATTGTTTCAAAGAACAAAGAAAATTACAGCACAGGAATAGGCCCTTCGGCCCTCCAAGTCTGCACCGACCACGCTGCCCAGCTCAACTAAAACCCCCTACCCTTCCGGGGACCATATCCTTCTATTCCCATCCTATTCATCGCCCCTTAAAACTCACTATCGTATCCGCTTCCACTACCTCCCCCGACAGCGAGTTCCAGGCACCCACCACCCTCTGTGTAAAATACTTGCCTCGTACATCTCCTTTAAACCTTGTCTCTCGCACCTTAAACCTGTGCCCCCTAGTAATTGACTCTTCCACCCTGGGAAAAAGCTTCCGACTATCCACTCTGTCCATGCCCCTCATAAGTTTGTAGACTTCTATCAGGTCGCCCCTTAACCTCCATCGTTCCAGTGAGAATTTCCTGTAGGTATCGATGAGATATCACAAAATGCTGTCCCAGAAATGACTTTCTATCTGTTAGAAATGTACAACAAGGTGTAACTCAAAACAGAAAATGTTCAAAAAGCTCAGCAGGTCTGGCAGCATCTGCGGAGAGAGAAACTGGAGTTAGTCAATGGCCAAATTCTCCGGCCGTTCACGTCCTGCCACCACTGCCAGCGAGGATGGAGAATTTGGCGCTCAGCCAAATCTCAGTTCACTGTAGCAGGACCAGAGAATCCTGCTGGCGTGGACGGCCGGAGAATCCCGCCCATGGGTTTAAGTCCATATAACTCTTCCTCAGAGCTAAAGAGAGGGGGAATGTGATGGATTGTCTATGTATAAGAGGGGGGAGAGCAGAAGGGCAGTGATAGGTGGGAGCTAGGAGAGATTGCAACAAAGATGTGTAGGTCACGAGACAGACAAAGTGTTAATGGCTGTGTGAAGGATTAAAGAAGGTACAGATAGTGCCAAAAGGTACGGTAGCAGACTACATTAATGGGAGAACAACGGTCAGTGCTCAGTGAAAGCAAAACTAAAGAACAAGTGACAGGTAGCCCAGTGAGGGAGGGGAAGGAGCCAGCTTTCTTCGGGACAAAAATGTTTTGGGTAAAAGAAAAGGGTCAAGATGGAGGAGAAAGGTCACAGTGTAAAATTGTTGAACTCAGCATTGAGTCCAGCATGCTGTAATATGCCTCATTGGAAGATGAGGCGTTGTTCCTTCAGTTTATGTTAGGTGACACTGGAGCATTGCAGCAGGTCAAGGACGGACATATGGGCATGAGAGCAAGATGCTGAGTAAAATGGCAAATAACAGGAAGGTTAGGGTCAGGCTTGCGAAGGTTTTCCACAATGCAATCACCCAGTCTCCGTTTATTCTCCCCAATGTAGAGGAGACTGCATTAGGAGCAGTGACTTCAAATTGAATGGAATTTGAAGATCTGTTTCTACTTTGTATTATGAAGCTTAGATAGCTCAGAAGAATGAGCATATAACTTTTCAAAATCATCGTGGCTCACACCTCTTAGCCAGATGAGCGTGGGTTCAAATCTCGCTCCAGGCACTTGAGCACAAAATCCAGGCTGACACTCGGTACTGCACTGTCCTCAGTACTGCACTGTCCTCGGTACTGCACTGTCAGAGGTGCTGCCTTTCAGTTGAGACATCAATCCGAGAACCAGTCTACCCTCTTAGGTGGATGTAAAGGATCCAATGGTGCTATTTTGTAGATCAGAGGAGTTCTCCCTGGTGACCCGGCTAGTATTTATCCTTCAATCAACATCGCTAAATTAGATACTCTGTCATTTTCACATTATTGATTGTGGGAGCTTGCTGTGCACAAATTGAGTGTCGTGCTTCCTCCATTACAACAATGACTTCACTTCCAAGAATTACTTAATTGGCTGCAAAGCACTTTAGGGCATTCTGAGATTGAGAAAGGCATGATATAAGTACAAGTTTTTCCTTTACCTCCATTATTATTTTTTGTAATAAAAGGACAACAGGCTTCAATATAAATGTTTCCCATTTTTAAGATCTAATGCAAAAAATGTTCTTCAGCTTTGAGCATCACAGGATGGAGATTCCTTGGCAGCTACCTTCCGGCAAGGAGGTGGCAATGTGACAGAAAGTTTGTTTCCCAAACAGGGAAAACGAAACCAGGAGACTTGAATCGAGAGACCTGAAGTTGAAGGCTTAAGCCTGGAGGCCAGGCCCAAAGCTTTGCCTCAGGCCTCATTACGATGAATTTTGTGAGCTGCTAATGGCCTGTCACCTTTATACAAGCAGCCCATCCATTTGAGGAAAAAGAATGTCAGGCAGCTTGCCCTGTCACTGCAACCCAAAGGTCAACTCTGGGAAAGGTGGGGCAGGTTAGTGGAGCAAGGAAGCAATTTTAAATTTTTTTTCATGGGGTTAAATCAGCATTTATTGCCCATCTTCATTGCCTTTGAGAAAATGGTGATGAGCCGCTTTGTTGAGATGCTGCAGTCCATGTGGTGTAGGTACACCCACAGTGCTGCTAGAGAGGCAGTTCTAGGATTTTAACCCAGCGACAGAGAAGGACACTATGGGCAGAACTGTATCATGTTGTTTCAAAGTGTTTGGCTCTGAATGAAAATTGGCGTGCTGCTCTCCAGCTGAACAGCCCAGTTTTCACTCCAGATCTTGAGCCTCTCTGAGTAAAAGAAAAGATTGGGTGGGACTCACTCTGTCACTCAGGCAGGGCAGGGTGGGGCCCGATAGAGCCCCACCCTGCTCAACAGAGATCAGGGTGCTATGCACCACAATGGAAGTATCGCCGGTGTCTTCCCCCACCCCTCTCAGTGCCCGCTCCCCACTACGCCTGTTCACTGTCTGTTCTCCCCCACATATAAATGGAACCCCTCCCTGCCCATGGAGCTCCCACAAGGGCCCACCCCATCACTGCCTCTTGGCACAGGTTGGCATTACCAGATTGTCACAGCTCCAACATAGCGGTGCCAAATTGGCAGTGCTGACGGCCCCGGGCACGTCCTTCTCCCCCAGAGGCTATAATTACCCTGGAGAGAACCCATGACTGAAACTCGTTCTTAAGAAGTTGACATGACATCATGTAGGTGAGGTTTGAATATCATTCGGCGGAGGGGGGGGGAATCATATGGCAGGGTGGGTAACGGTATTCAAATTTATTCAAATCTATTTGAATGAGGCTCTTACCCTTTGTGGCTGTGAACCTTGTGACTTCGCCGTTGAGGGCTGTGGAAAATTGGGAAACACGATCTGTCGGGAGAGAATCACGTTTCCCGATTCTCCATGGAGAATCTATGGCATCACCATTCTCTCTGACGGTGAACTCAGGCTAAAAATCGCCCCCACCATAAATCTATAGTGACTGGGACACTATGTAGGCGGGCGCACTTCTCAATTTCTTAGCTACAGTGAAGAATTTTCATTAAACAAAAAAACATTTCTCAGCTGAGGCCCATGGCCGTTTCAAGAAACCTTGATCAAAGGTCTCCCTCTGACCTGGGAAATGAGTAGAAGCCTCGAGAACATTCTACTACATTAAAGCTGCTATATAAATGCAAGCTGTTGTTGTTGAGCATACTCCAACCTGTTGCTTATTACCTGAAATTTTACCTGGCTCCTGCTGTGGTCTCATAGCTTCTACAAAAATCCATTCTAATGTCTTCCCAAAGGACTGGAATGGGTCAGCGTCTCTATCTCTCCGGGGCATTCAACAACCCTCTTGAGAAATATCTCCAACCTCACTACTAGCTTTCACAATGTAATAGCTGCCTTGTAAATTGCTGCCTCCTACTACGACTGCCACCTCACATAATATATGCACTTGTACCATTTATATCAATCCCCTTAATGACTTTGAAGTCATGAGATCTCCTCCAGAGAATGCGAATATAAGGTACAAAGCCCACCTCCATAATTAATGCACTTAATTTGGAGATCATCCTCTGCGTATTTGGGAAGATTAAAAAAAAAAATTATTGGCCTCAATTTAGAAAATATTTCACATCTTTCCCAAATAGTTGCACTTGATATGAACAAAACATTCTATGCAAAAAGTAATTCCAAACCGATTTTCAGACAGACACTGGCGGCGGGGTTTATGGTCTCGCTCAGGCAAGACCGGAAATTCCTGCCCAAAGTCAACAGAGATTTCCGTTGTCGGACCCTTGCCGCTCCGATTCCATGGCGGGCGAGATGGTAAGAGTACCGGCCATAGAATTAAAGATTAATTCAGGTTGGGTCTCTTGAGTCCAGAGAAGAGAAGGGTGAGGGGGTAACCCAACAGAATGTTTGAGGTTTATGAAAGGGTTTGATAGGATAGGCATAGAGAAAATGCTTCCACTTATGCGGGTGACCAAGATTTAGGTATAAATCTAAGTTAGTCACTAATAAATCCAATAGGAGAAACCTCTTTACCCAGAGAGTGCTGGAAATGTGGAACCCTCTCACATGTAGAGTAGTTAGGTGACTAAGAACATAGGAACAGGAGTAGGCCATTTAGACCCTCAAGCCTGTCACACCAATCAATAAGATCACTGTTACTCTGTGTCCTAACTCCATATGCCTGTTTTCACCCCATATGTGCCTTAATACCTTTGGTTAGCAAAAATCAATCTTCGTGTGTAGAAGTGTTTTCCAATTTCAGGCTTGAAATGTCTTGTTCTAAGCTTTGTCCATTAGTGCTAGAGTCTTCAACAGACGGAAATACATTCTCCCTATTGAACCCGTCAGTTCCCCATAATATCCTGAAAGCTTTGATCAAGTCGCCCTCTAACCTTCTAAATTCCAGGGAATATGAAGCTGGTTTGTGTAATCTTTCCTTGTAATTTGACCCTAGGAATGGCACGGCTGGATATAGCACTTGGGGCGAATAGGATCAAAGATTATGGGGAAAAAGCAGGATTAGGCTATTGAGTTGGATGATCAGCCATGACCGGAATGAACGGCGGAGCAGGCTCGAAGGGCCAAGCGGCCTCCTCCTGCTCCTATCCTCTATGTTTCTATGAATCCTGATTTTTGGATGCCCTCCAACACCAATATCTCCTTCCAGAGGTATGGTACTCAGAACTGCTCACAGCATGCCAGGTGTGGCCTAACCAATGTCTTGTATCGTTGTAGCATGACATTTATCTCCCTGTATTCTAGTCCTCTAGATCAGGGGTCTCCAAACTACGGCTCGCGGGCCACGTCCAGCCCGCTTCCGGATCGGAGTTTGGAGACCGCTGCTCTCTTTAACCTGTGTTTAATGTTCCCTCCACCCACATTATCTGTACCTTTAAGATCTGGCTGGCTGTAGAGATTTGCATTCTAATTAGTATTCTGTAACTTGATGTTGTGTCTCTGTGCACTGTTGGAGAACAGATTTTCACTCCATCTGACGAAGGGGCAGCGCTCCGAAAGCTTATGGTATTTGCTACCAAATAAACCTGTTGGACTTTAACCTGGTGTTGTGAGACTTCTTACTGGATAAAGAGGCCAGCATTCCAATAACAATTCTGATAATTTTCTGTACCTGTTCATGAAATTTTTATGATCCATGTACATGGATCTCAAGGTCTTTCTGGACCTCCACTCTTTCTAGCTTTTCCATTTCAAAAGCATTTCATTCTATCTTTCTGAGGTCCAAAGAGAATGACTTAAAATCTGCTTCCAGTGAAACCCATTTGACACAGCTTTGCCCATTGACTTAGTCTATTTTCATCTCTTTGTAATGTTATGCTTCAAGCTACACAGCTCACAATAGCAGAGCGGCATTTAAGAGGAAGTGCGGATCAGGTTAGATCGAGGCGGGGGGTGGCTAGCAAGGAGCATAGACCCCGGCAAGGCTGAATGGCCTATTTCTGTGCTATACATTCTATATAACTGAATTACTAAGATCAACAGCAGTAGCCAAAAAATTTGGGCTAAGCGAAGTGGTTCTGGAAGATTAAATAAAAATAATTCGCTCTCCCAGTGCAACAACTTTAAAGTTGGAATAAAAGAGAGTGCAACTTTCGGAATGATGGGTGTTGAGAACTTTGAAGTGTTTGAGGAAAGGTCACTGATATGTGTCTGTTAGAATTGCTCTCAATTAATATTGCATCATTACCTGCACATAGTCAGGTAATGATGCATTATTAAGTCTGTGAGTCATTACCCATGGTGCCCACATCATACCAGGGCTCACAGTTGGAAATCAATGGGAGGTCACAAATGATTGGCAACCTACTTGCCAGAGCTCCAAGACAAACATACATCTTTCCAAATGGAAAAGGAAAAGCAAAGAAGAGTGTTCATAGTAAGAAGTCTCACAACACCAGGTTAAAGTTCAACAGGTTTATTTGAAATCACGAGCTTTCGGAGAGCTGATGAATGAGCATTCCAAATAAACCTGTTGGACTTGAACCTGGTGTTGTGAGACTTCTTGCTGTACCCACCCCAGTCCAACACCGGCATCTCCACATCAAAGAAGAGTGCAACCATTTCTTTCATTGCCAACTTGAAAAAGTTAAAATGCTTGCATTGCTTCTTCAATTATTTTGAAACCTCTCAGCAATCTTTGGGACTTGAGGCACTGCTTAAACTTCCAACACTGGCCAAAGATCACATCAAAAAAGATTGTTCATGAGATGGCATTCTTGAGATCGATATCATTGATTCCCACCACCCTCGCATCCCTGGTTTGCCTGCTCTCCTGAACACAGCTGGGCTTCCATCAAACCAGCCCAATGCTTAGTTCAAATGGTCAGACCACATGTCAAACAAGGACCTTAGTGATATAAATGAGAGTTCCACACTATTTTCTGCATTCATCTACAAAAAGCCATTCGAACAGCAGTACCATTTTTAAAAAAGTAACTAGAGAACAGTCTACATTTATATAGCGCCTTGAATGTAGTAAAACATCCCAAAGCAGCTCACAGAACAAAGAACAAAGAACAGTACAGCACAGGAAACAGGCCCTTCGGCCCTCCAAGCCTGTGCCGCTCCTTGGTCCAACTAGATCAGTCGTTTGCATCCCTCCATTCCCAGGCTGCTCATGTGACTATCCAGGTAAGTCTTAAATGATGTCAGCGTGCCTGCCTCCACCACCTTACTTGGCAGCGCATTCCAGGCCCCCACCACCCTCTGTGTAAAAAACATCCCTCTAATATCTGAGTTATACTTCGCCCCTCTCACCTTGAGCCCCTGACCCCTCATGATCTTCACTTCTGATCTGGGAAAAAGCTTCCTACCGTTCACCCTATCTATCCCCTTCATAATCTTGTACACCTCTATTAGATCTCCCCTCATTCTCCGTCTTTCCAGGGAGAACAACTCCAGTTTACCCAATCTCTGCTCATAGCTAAGACCCTCCATGCCAGGCAACATCCTGGTAAACCTTCTCTGCACCCTCTCCAACGCCTCCACGTCCTTCTGGGAGTGCGGTGACCAGAACTGGACGCAGTACTCCAAATGTGGCCTAACCAGCCTTCTATACAGCTGCATCATCAGACTCCAGCTTTTATATTCTATACCCCGTCCTATAAAGGCAAGCATACCATATGCCTTCTTCACCACCTTCTCCACCTGTGTTGCCACCTACAAGGATTTGTGGACTTGCACAGAGGTCCCTCTGTGTTTCTATACTCTTGATGGCTCTGCCATTTATTGTATAACTCCTCCCTACATTATTTCTTCCAAAATGCATCACTTCGCATTTATCTGGATTAAATTCCATCTGCCATCTCTCCGCCCAATTTTCCAGCCTATCTATATCCTGCTGTATTGCTCGACAATGCTCATTGCTATCCGCAAGTCCAGCCATCTTCGTGTCATCCGCAAACTTGCTGATAACACCAGTTACACCTTCTTCCAAATCATTTACATATATCACAAATAGCAGAGGTCCCAGTACAGAGCCCTGCGGAACACCACTGGTCACAGACCTCCAGCCGGAAAAAGACCCTTCGACCGCTACCCTCTGTCTCCTATGGCCAAGCCAGTTCTCCACCCATCTAGCCACTTCTCCTTGTATCCCATGAGCCTTAACCTTCTTAACCAACCTGCCATGTGGAACTTTGTCAAATGCCTTACTGAAATCCATATAGACGACATCCACGGCCCTTCCTTCGTCAACCGTTTTTGTCACTTCCTCAAAAAACTCCACCAAATTTGTAAGGCACGCCCTCCGTCTTACAAAACCGTGCTGTCTGTCACTAATGAGATTGTTCCGTTCTAAATGCACGTACATCCTGTCTCTAAGAATCCTCTCCAACAACTTCCCTACCACAGACGTCAAGCTCACCGGCCTATAATTTCCAGGATTATCCCTGCTACCCTTCTTAAACAACAGGCCCACATTCGCTATCCTCAAATCCTCAGGGGCCTCACCTGTGTCCAAAGAAGCGACAAAGATTTCTGTCAGAGGCCCAGCAATTTCATCTCTTGTCTCCCTGAGCAGTCTAGGATAGATGCCATCAGGCCCTGGGGCTTTGTCAGTTTTAATGTTCCCTAAAAAACCTAACACTTCCTCCCTTGTAATGGAGATTTTCTCTAACGGGTCAACACCTCCCTCCGAGACACTCCCGGTTAACACGTCTCTCTCCTTCATGAATACCGATGCAAAGTATTCATTTAGGATCTCCCCTATTCCCTTGATTCTAAGCATAATTCCCCTCCTTTGTCCCTGAGAGGTTCGATTTTCTCCCTGACAACTCTTTTGTTCCTAACGTATGAATAGAATGCCTTAGGATTCTCCTTAATCCTGCCTGCCAAGAACATCTCGTGACCTCTTTTTGCCCTTCTAACTCCCTGTTTGAGTTCTTTTCTACTCTCTCTGTATTCCTCCAGAGCTCCATCTGTTTTCTGTTGCCTGGATGATTGAACCAAATTTGATGTTGAACCACATTACGAGATATTAGATGTGAGCGTACGTTTGGTCAAAGAGGTAGGTTTTACCAAGTGATCTGAAGGAGGGAGAAGAGATAGAGGAATGGAGGGGGTTAAGGGAAGAATTGATAAGAGGGAACGGCACGGTGGCACAGTGGTTAGCACTGCTGCCTAACAGTGCCAAAGAGCTGGGTTCAATTCCCGGCTTGGGTCACTGTCTGTGCAGAGTCTGCACATTCTCCCCGTGTCTGAGTGGGTTTCCTCCGGGTGCTAGAGTTTCCTCCCACAGTCCAAAGATGTGCGGGTTAGGTGGATTGGCCATGCTAAATTGTCCTTTAATGTCAGGAGGATAGCTAGGGTAAATTTATGGGGATGTGGGACTAGGGCCGGGGTGGGATTGTGGTTGGTGTGGACTTGATGGGCTGAATGGCCTCCTTCGGCACTGTAGGATTCTATGATTCAATGAATTCTTGAGCTTAGGGTCGCTGAAGACACAGCTGCCACAGAAAATTGGAGATGTACAAGAGGGGCAGAGTGGAAGGAGAGCAGAGATCTCAGAGGGATGGAGGGCTGCAGAATGTTACAAGAGAGGGAGGGACGAGGCCCTTGTAAGTTGGAAACATGAACGTGAGAATCTTAAAATTGAGGCACTATCGGACTGGGATTCAAGATGGGTGAAAAATTGAGGTTTTATTGGGGGCTTTTCAGTAGGGAGTCAGACTAGAAATGACAAAGAACCATTTTGTTAGAATGTGAACTCTTTGGTTTAGGATCTTCCTGGGGGGAGGTTGGTGTCTTGTTCTACTGATCTTCTACCGTGACCTCAGCACTAGCATTTTTGCATTGTTCCCAGGAGAATGCCTGCAGAAATTCTATCCCTTTTTTTGGGGAGAGAAGCTTTATCCGACTCCTTCAGCAGCTGTCTCAGCAGGGTAAGGGAGTGAGTAACTGAGCAATGCCAGATAGGTCCCAGATGCTATTGTTTATGCTAATTTAGTTGTTAATGGCCTTGCTGTGCCCCCAGATGAGGAAGGGGAAGCTCAGCCTGACCCTCATTGCTATCCAGTGATTCCTGCTGCTGATGCAAAGCAAGAAACATGATAGCCCATTTGTGCACAGCAAGCTCCCACATGCAGCTATGTGATAATGGCCAGAAAATCTGTTTCAGTGATACTGGTTAGGGAACAATAGGACTATGAGGCGCACTCTCCCCCCCACCCCCCCACTTCTCTTGATGCCTTGGA
This sequence comes from Mustelus asterias, assembly GCF_964213995.1. Lineage (NCBI taxonomy): Eukaryota > Metazoa > Chordata > Chondrichthyes > Carcharhiniformes > Triakidae > Mustelus > Mustelus asterias. The sequence continues at coordinate 134,863,004 of NC_135807.1, forward strand.
ATCTTGCCCCCAAGAGGACTGATGGGAGGCTGCTTTAACATCTCATTGGAAAGGCAACACCTCTGATAGTTTGGCACTCCCTGACTGAGAAGAACCAGGAGCATCAGCCTGAACTTTGTACTCAAGTCCTTGAATCTACAAACATCTGAATGCACGACCCACTGAATCACGGCTGGAAGATTGTGGGCATCACATGAAGGTGGGTTCCAGTGAGTCCATTGGCCAAAATCGAATCAATGTTCAATGTCAAGAATGATCTCTTGGGCCGGAGAGTGCCCATCCTCATGGAACTGAACTCTGGAAAAGGGTCCCTTTGGCAGAGGGAAGGACTAGCAAAGGAAGGAGGAAAAATGGAATTTATTTCTGTGATTTTGTTGTCGTGAGGGAATGGGGTGGTGCTGTGGAGTGAGGGATGAGAGGTTGTAAGTTTCGCTGAGTTTTAGTTTGTATTTGACTGCGCGGAGAGGATTGTTAATGACCAGATCCAAGGCTTGTTGATTGGCAACATCAGCATGGACTCTCGAACAATTTGATTTGATTTGATTTATTATTGTCATATGTATTAGTATACAGTGAAAAGTATTGTTTCTTGCCGGCTATACTGACAAAGCATACCGTTCACAGAGAAGGAGAGGGTGCAGAATGTAGTGTCACAGTCATAGCTAGGGTGCAGAGAAAGATCAATTAAGTATGAGATAAGCCCATTCAAAAGTCTGATGGCAGCAGAGAAGAAGGTGTTCTTGAGTCGGTTGGTACGTGACCTCAGACTTTTCCCGATGTAAGAAGGTGGAAGAAAGCATGGCCAGGGTACGTGGCATCCTTGATTATGCTGGCTGCTTTCCCAAGTGCGATGTTAGTGCACCTTTAAAAGTTTTTTTAAAAATCATGTTCTCTGCAGCTCTCATTGCTGCTGGGCTGTCTGTAGGAGCCCTTTTATTGCTCCTGCAATGGTTTAAATGGGGTTTGTTTGTTTTTACTCTGGGTTGTTTTATGGCCTTGCATTGTTAGGAGGAAAACTGACTGGCAGGTCAGGTGACAGGAGCCCTTTTGTTTTCAGCTTTGAGTTGCTGTTTAGTGTTTCATTTAGAAGGAAGTGGACATCAGACTGAAAGCAATGTCTCTCTCTCTCTCTCTCCCTGGGTTTTGGAAGTTCTGCTGGCTAGCTGAAAGCAAGGCTTCTTGCCTTCTTGCAGTAGAAAATCTGCTGTTGGTGGCTTGACCAGAATCTCTCCCTGCTGTTCTGGGAAGCTACTCTGATTTCAAACTATTCTGAGTGTATCAAGAGAACTGCAGCATTCATCCAAAGGACTCAGTTCCAGAATCACGTGAGAATTAGTCTTTGCTGTGTTAGACCTGTGGAAGGTTTTTATTTATGGGATTGGTTTGATTAGAACATCTTAGCTATATTTGTTAAGGGTTATACATTATTGCGGTTGCTTTGTTTGTAGTTGATAACAGTTATTGCTAACCTTCTTACTATACATGTTAACTATATTCTTCAATAAACTTTGTTTGACAGGGGCTCCCTAGTGGGTCATTCGAATCATTACCTGAGGTGAAACATATCATGCTTATCCTAGCCAAATTCAAGGAGCAAAACTTATGATCCAGGCGGGCTCCATAAAATACTTCAGAGTTTCTGATCTGAACCATAAACACGAGTCAGTGGGAAGTGTAGACAGAGTCATAGAATCATAGAATCCCTACAGTGCAGAAGGAGGCCATTTGGCCCATCGAGACTGCACTGACAACAATCCCATCCAGCCCCTATTCCCGTAACCCCACATATTTACCCTGCTCATCCCTCTAACATATACATAACGGGACACTAAGGGTCAATTTAGCATGTCCAGTGTACCTAACCTGCACGTCTTTTGGACTGTGGGAGGAAAACGGAGCACCCGGAGGAAACCCACGCAGACACGGGGAGAACGTGCAAACTCCACACAGGCAGTAACCCAAGCCGGGAATTGAACCCAGCAGTGCTAACCACTGTGCCGCCCCAGTCAATGGATGAGAGGATGGTTTGTGTGATGGACTGGGCTTCATCTACAAGGAAAATAGTGTGGCCACTTGGAGGTTGTAAATGATAAAAGGCGATCTTTTTTTGTTCTTGGTCTGCATTCTGAAAGTTAATCTTTCATGATGTATTATGTGACCTTACATCTTTCCATTCAAATATTGTGAATAACCGTTGAAAGTAATAGCTTACATTTAAAATTCTCATAACCTATAACACATGTTCACTCTGCGTCTCTTAAGAGTCTGTACATCTCCATTCACCACGCCACGATTTAATATAAAGTCCCTAGGGTGTGGAAATATCTGGTGAATCCTTTTCACTGCAGGATAATTACAGCACCCAACCTGCTGACTTAATCTATTCTGAATCCAGAGGTGGGCTAAATCACTTCCCTGACCATTAAACAAAGATGTTCGTGTAAATACTGCCGTCACTAAGGGGGTGATGAAGCTTAACTGCACCGGGATCTTAACCTTTGCACTGCACATGACTCGAGCTTTTCTATCTCAGTTCATAAATGTGATTGCCGGTCCATCTTTGGATTCTGGAATTTAATAACTTGGAGTGCTGTCAGTACTGCTTTGAAAAATGGCTCCTATAAAAATGTAATGACCTCAATCAGATTGCAAAGATTCACCCACTGAAGATTCTTTCATTTCAACCTAAATGAATTAATGTTGAGCTATGCAAAAGTTCAAGTGGCATTACAACTAATGTAACTCGGTAGTGCAACTGCAATTGAAAAAAAAAAGAGTTTTTGGCCTGTGATAAGCTGGAATTATACAATAATATGATCAAGATTTATTCTTGGTGAAATGCCATTCAACTGAACCAGCGTGAGGGCTTGACACAATACGTGGAGAACACACTCAAGGGTAGGGGTTACTCGACAATGGGATGTTTAAGCAGTGGGACATTACAAGTGTTTTGTCAGTTGTTTATGATCTGAATATTTACCAGTGCCAATGGAAAAGAAAACACATGCAGAGCTGTGGGGAAAGAACAGGAGAGTGGGACTAATTGGATTGCACTTTTAAGGAGCCAACGCTGCCATGATGGGCTGAAGAGCCTCCTTCTGTGCTGTTGACTCTACAACACATTATTGGATTGGGCAAGACTCTTTCTGTACTGGCTCAGGGGAATACATACTGCTGCACCAGGGGGAAAGGGTGTCTGGGAGTGGGGAACTATTGGGGCAGCATGGTGGTTAGCACTGCTGCCTCACAGTGTCAGAGACCCGGGTTTGATTCCCGGCTTGGGTCACTGTCTGTGTGGAGTTTGCACATTCCCCCCCGTGTCTGCATGGGTTTCCTCCGGGTGCTCCGGTTTCCTCCCACAGTCCAAAGATGTGCGAGTTAGGGGGACTAGCTAGGGTAAATGCATTGGGTTATGGGGATAGGGCCTGGGTGGGATTGTGGTCGGTGCAGACCCGATGGGCCGAATGGCCTCCTTCAGCACTGTAGGGATTCTATGATTTCACACACACACACAGCAATGAATTCAATCCACAAAGACAGTAAATCGAAATGATCACAGAAAGCCCTATTGTATCCAGCTGACAATTCTCCCGTCCGTCCATCCCTAGAGACCCCGACATTCTAAACCACCAGCAAAGCATGGTCAAGTCAGATCAATGCCCTGCCCTCACGTGGAGCAAAATTCCTTTCTCCATTCCATTTGAAAACTTGAGAGCAAACATCACAAGCTGGAAGTTATAGTAGGTACACTGATTAATTTCCAGTTTTGGTAGCAAGTTTCATTGCTTATTTCCACAATAAATTAGTTGCAGCTTTTTGTGAGACCTCGCACCCCCTCCCCATCCCCTAGTTCATTCCTCTCTCTTCCCACCACAACCTTAAGGGGTTTATAAAACAAAATTATACATTTCAAGCAGTTTCGTCTCTTCTTGGTAAGTAAATGACAAATGCGGTCTCCTAGAACAAAGTTTCGCCACACCGACAGTCGTAAGGAAACATTTGCACTACCATCCTCAATGTGGTGTTTTCAGAGTACGATGTGCAATCGTACAGGAGGAGGTCATTCAGTCCATCATGTCTGTACTAGCTCTCAGGAACGATACCAATTGGTATCACTCCCCCTGCGCTTTACCCAAAGCCTTGCAGCATTTTCCTTTTCAAATACAGGATAAATTCCCTTTTGAAAATTTTTATTGTTTCCACCACAGGCAACACATTCCAGATCACAACAAATAGCTGTGTTAAAAAAACTCTCCTCATCTTTCCCCTGGCTTTTTGCACCAATTATTTTAAATCTGTGTCCTCTGGTTACTGACCCTACTGCCGGCGGAAACAGTTTCTCTTTATCTATTTTATTAAAGCCCCATATAATTTTGAGGCCATATGATCTGAATGGTTTGGTCATAGAATTTAATAGTCGGCTGAGTGTGTAAAACAATCAATGTTCCAGAAAATGATGTATTTATCAACTCTGAGACACCGGTGGTCACTGGCGTATGACATTGTAGGACACCAGGTTTGTGTCATTCAACGGCAGACCAGTAAAACACATCGAGGCGACTTCAACAACTTCATCTCATCCGTGTCAGGCAATTTGTTGAAAGCTTAGCTTAGATGCAAGAAACTTGTAATAAAAATTCATGGAGTCTGCTGAAGAAACAAGACTACTGGCAGATGAAAGGTCACCCTGCATCTGTGCTGGAGGTCAAGGGGCTGAATCTAATTCTAACCCGACATTCTATGTTTCACATATCACCTTAACAGATAAAATTTGTGCTGATGCAACTTGTCTCACCCGGCATCATTTTTTTAAATTGTGTTTAGAAACGTCCCGAGTATCAATGCACAACTTGTAGCATGATCCCTTTAGCTGGCTTTCATGTGGCTCACCAGAACGCTAAACCTCAGCACAATCTGCAACGTGGCATTGACCCTCAGAAAACTCAGTGTCCTCTGCGGGTTGTAGAGTATGGAGCGCACTGCAAATTTAAAAAAGATCATGCAAAATATGATTGAATAAGGTTTCAAAAAAAAAAAAGAATATATTGGCAAATGCACACCACTAATGCAGTCGGAATAGTGTGAAATTGGCCACTGCTAATCTTATACACTGGGGCTAACCTCGCGGGCCAGTGCCTACTGAAAGTTCTGGAAATGACTGAATGTTTGAAGACAGAGAGAAGTTATGGCACCTTTTCGGTCTTGTATTTGCTCTTGTTTTGAGGCTTCATGCAGTTTACAGAAGGACCTCAGTGTGCCTGATCCTGCAACCTGATCTCAGTCTCAGACAGTGGAGCTTTATTAGTGTTTTTTCCATTTTTATTTTTTCCCTGCCACCCAGGTTCATAAAGCATCACAACGTAGGTTTAAATGGAAGGAATTATGAATTATCTGTGTATAGCAGAAGTACATCAACAGGAACATCCAATTATGAGCAGAACATTTTCTTTAAACAAACACTGTAGATTACATGGAAATATTGCGATTAAATAAATGTTCCTTTCAAATTAATAGCATGTTAATTAACCAACACACAGTATAATGTAAATATAGATTTTATTTTAATACTTTATGTACACAGAGAGAACTTATTCCATTTTGCTCAGATTGGAAGTCAGAATTTATTTAGAATATTCAGAATGATGTGGAAACATAGAAAATTTACCAAAACAAGAGTCCTCGGTGCATTATATCTGTGCCAAACAAGAGTGAGCTAAGCAGCCTATTCCCACTTCTGGAATGTAGTTTGTAGCTCTGTGGGTTACGGCCTTTTAAGTGCGTAGCCGAATACTTTTAAAATATAACGAGGGTTACAGTCTCTGCCACTCTATCAGGCACTGAGTTCCAAATTCCCACTATCCTCTGAGTGAAAATATTTCTCCTCAAATCCCTCTTAAAACCACCTGCCAATTACTGTAAATCTACGCCCCCGGTTACTGACCTCTCTGCTAATGGAAATAGGTCCTTCCTAACCACTCTAGCTAGGCCCCTCATCATTTTGGACACCTCATTTAAATCTTCAGTCAGTCTCCTCTGTTCCAAAAAAAGCCAAACTTCAGCCTGGGATGGCGCAGTAGCACAATGGTCAGCACTGCTGCCTCACAATGCCCGGGACCCGGGTTCGTTTTTGGCCTCGGGTAATTGTGTATGGAGCTTGCATGTTTTCCTTGTGTCTGTGTGGGTTTCCTCCAGGTGCTCCGGTTACAAGGAACAAAGAAAATTACAGCACAGGAACAGGCCCTACGGCCCTCCAAGCCTGCACCAACCATGCTGCCCGTCTGAACTAAAACCTCCTATCCTTCCGGGGACCATATCCCTCTATTCCCATCCTCCCACACTCCAAAGATGTGCAGGTTAGGTTGATTGGCCATGCTAAATTGCTCCTTAGTATCGGGGAGATTAGCAGGGTAAATACATAGGGTTATGGGGATTGGGCCTGGGCTGGATTGTTGTCAGTGCAGGCTCAAAGTGCCAAATAGCTCTTTCTGTAGGGATTTTATGACTCTATCCAATCTTTCCCCACAGCTAACATGTTCCGTTCCTGGTAACAGTCTTGTAAATGGCTTCTGTAACCCCTCTCACCCTTCATCCTTCTATCACATCCTTCCTCTAGTATAGTGATCATAACTGAATATAGCACTCTAGCTGCAGCCTAACAAGTGCTAACTAGGAGGCAGCACGGTAGCACAGTGGTTAGCACTGCTGCTTCACAATGTTAGGGACCCGCGTTCGATTCCCACTTGGATCACTGTCTGTGTGGAGTTTGCATTTATCCGGATTAAATTCCATCCGCCACCGCTCCGCCCAATTTTCTATATCCTGCTGTATTGCCCGACAATACTCATTGCTATCCGCAAGTCCAGCCATCTTCATGTCATCCGCAAACTTGCTGATAACACCAGTTACACCTTCTTCCAAATCATTTACATATATCACAAATAGCAGAGGTCCCAGTACAGAGCCCTGCGGAACACCACTGGTCACAGACCTCCAGCCGGAAAAAGACCCTTCGACCGCTACCCTCTGTCTCCTACGGCCAAGCCAGTTCTCCACCCATCTAGCCACTTCTCCTTGTATCCCATGAGCTTTAACCTTCTTAACCAACCTGCCATGTGGGACTTTGTCAAATGATGTCAGGAAACATTTTTTTTACACAGAGAGTAGTGGAAATATGGATCCCTCGTCCCCAAAAATCGGTCGAGACTGGGGGGGGGGAGCGGTCAATTGAAAATTTCAAAACTGTGATAGTGTTTTGTTCGGCGGGGGTGTTACGCGATATGGAATGAAGGCTGGTTGATGAGGTTGATATGTTCATTAACCATGATCTTACTGAATGTGCAACAAGTTTGAAGGGCTAAATAGTATCCTCCTGTTCCTATTTTGGATAAATCTTCCTCCCCCCCCCCCCCCCCCCCCCGGGCCTGTGGAGCTACTTACTACAAGAGATTGTTTCAGGAAACAATTACTATAAGAGAACATTCATTGCATATCCTCTTTGGCACTGAGATTTCACCTGTTTCAGGATTGCAAGATCAAAATGGTTAATCTTACAAATGTAGTCTATACATTTGGCTGCACAGTGCAGTATTTCATAGATTCATACTGCATGAAAGCGGGCCATTCAGCCCATCATGCCTGTGCTGGCTCTTTGAAAGAGCTATCCATTTAGTTTGTTACTATACTGTGCCTTTAAGAAATGTATTTGGGTCACGTTTCTTGTGCAGGATCTGTTTTAGCAGTCAGTTTTATTATTGGTGCTGTTTTGACTGTACCCGGCAGTCCCTGTTGTTACTGCAGCAACATAGTCGATCTTAATGGCTGGAATGTGTGTTTTAATCTGGTCTAATGCTGTTGTGTTATTTTAGTGTTTTCCCCTGAAGCTTTTCAGAGTGGACTTGATCAGGTTGATTGACAAGTAAGGCCAGATGATTGGGTGGAGCTAGGCTTACACAGAGAAATCAAGCTCAGTTGTTGTTTGGGAGCTGTGAAGAGCAGGCATAGTTCTGTGTCTCTCTGGAGACTGGGACCTGCGGAAAATAAATCTACTTCTCTGAAGTTCTGCTGTTTGAAATCAGCTCTTCCTCTGGAAGCCGCTTATGGGGGTCAGAAGGCAGGTGTCTTTCTGTATCTATCCAGAGGGGTTAAAAGGCTGGAAATCCAGCATCCATGTGAGCATCTCTGTTTTTGGTACTAATTGGTTCTGAAGCAGGGTCTATGTCTATGGGAATATTGCTTAATAATAGAGATGGAATAATAGAAATGGATAGCTGTTAAGAATTATACTTTGTCATGTTTAAGTATTTTAATTGATAAAATTATGTTAATTATTTTTGTTATATTCAAGCTGCATTCTTAAATAAAGTTTGTTTTAATAAAAGCTTCTTAGTGTGCCAATTACATTGTTCCTGGAGAGAAACACCTTACACTCGCCCTCATGCTAAAATCAAAAAAGTTGGGGGTCTAGGCTAACTTCATAATATACCTTGGAGTTTCTGATCTGGTCCCTGACAAGTTCCACTCCCCTGCTCTTTGCAATAGCCCTTCAAATATTTCCCCTTCAAGTATTTATCCTATTTCCTTTTGATGTTACTATTGAATCTGTTCCACCTCCCTTTAAGGCAGCACATTCCAGATCCTTCTTTGCAATAAAGAAATTTCTCTGCCACTCTGCTTCTGTTTATAATTACCTCAAATCTGTGTCATCTGGCTACCAACCCTCCTGTCAGTGGAAACAGTTTCTCCTTATTTACTCCATCCAAGTCCTTTAAAGTTGAACACCTCAATTAAATCGCCCCTTTGCCTTCACTGCTCTAAGGAGAATAATCCCAGTTTGTAAGAGTGCTTTGCAGAACACCTCCACTCAGTCTGCAGGCATGACGCCAAGCTTTTGGTGGCCTGCCTTTTTAATTCTCCACCTTGCTCACACACTGATATCCCTGTCCTCGGCCTGCTGCAGTGTTCCAGTGAAGCTCAGTGCAAACTCGAGGAACTGCACCTCATCTTTCAATTATGCATTTTGCAGCCTTTTGGACTCAAGGTGGAGCTTAGACAATAAAATATGACCATCCCTCCCACCCCACCCTGACCACTTGGTGTTGGTTGTCATTATAATTTTTGCTTTTGATGCTCTTAATTTTATTTTTCAAGTTTTGCCTTTCAGACTCAGCTGTTCACTATTCTGCCATTTATATCCACTCTGGATAAGTCTGCTGTTTCTTTACCATATGAACTAGGAGCAGGAGTAGGCCATTTGGTCCCTCGAGCCTGCTTCGCCATTCAATAAGATCATGGCTGATCTTTTTGTGGACTCAGCTCCACTTACCCGCCCGCTCACCACAACCCTTAATTCCTTTACTGTTCAAAAATGTATCTATCCTTGCCTTAAAAACATTCAATGAGGTAACCTCAACTGCTTCACTGGGCAGGAAATTCCACAGATTCACAACCCTTTGTGTGAAGAAGTTCCTCCTCAACTCAGTCCTAAATCTGCTCCTCCTTATTTTGAGACCATGCCCCCTAGTTCTAGTTTCACCTGCCAGTGGAAACAACTTCCCTGTTTCTATCTTATCTATTCCCTTCATAATCTTATATGTTTCTATAAGATCTCCCCTCACAACCATTGCCGCTCCCCCTTTGCCTTTTGGACTATGGAATCTTTTGTTAGATAACCTTTCATGCCCTTTCACAGAACTACTTCTTCTGTTCTTCCTCCCACCACTCCATTCTTTCATTGGCACAAAATCGATTTTATTTCCATCTTCCTTCAATTGTGAAGAAGGGTAATTAACCTGAAATGTTAACTCTGTTTTTCTCTCTCCACAGATGCTGTCAGACTCTGCTGCGTATTTCCTGCATTTTCTGGTTTTATCCCAACGCATCTAGTCCTCCCAAATATAAGCCTTTCAACCCTTGCTTCATTCTAGCAAACCACCTAACCAAGGTCTTGTGAGGTTAAAATTATTTCAAGATTGTGATATATCAATTAATTTCTTTGAACAGGATGTACATTTAAATTTGCAGTCTATTCTTGAATTTCACTTTCCACCTCACCAGCACTGTACAGACATATCTCCTCTGGGTGTTCCCCTACATCAGTATTTTTCCATGCATGAGGGGTGGCTAAGGGGGAAACACTGCTCCAGCCACTACAAGTCATGAAATTGCAGCTGTGTTCTCTTTCTGTAGGTATTTATAACCCGCACATAATGATAGAACAATTCTACTTGGCCTCCCATGACATTCCTACGCTGTATTAGACCGACCTGCAAGATGGACAAACCTTTCTGCAAGAATTTTGGGGAAAAAAAAGGAATATTTGTATACCCTAGCCGAGCTGTGATATTTTAGCACAAGGAAAGCAAGCATGTTTATTGTTGAAAAGAGAGACGTGTTGCTGAAGTTTTTCATCCTGCACTCATCAGGACAAATGCAAGAATACCCAACTTCAAATAATCAACAAACACCAGGAGAAAAGGGTGCTGACTGGTTGGCTAGTTGTTTCTGATTGGCCAAGACGTTGTCTTGGCGAAAGCAGCAGGGAAGCAAAGGCTGCCCAACCTCCCGGGTAATTCAAAAAAGATGCCAAGCTTGAACAGATTCCCTTTGCAGAGAATGGGTCCCTGGGTTTGAAACTATGTCCATGGGATCCTGTTATTCAATGAGCAGCAGGCAAGGGCGAGACAGTTGCCACACAGGAAGCCTGAACAGAAACCCTTTTGGGGCTGCTTGTGCGCTCCTTGGGGAGGGAGGTGGGTGAGTCCCTCATCAATATTGAGAGATCCAATGGTGACCCACTGACAACCATTGCTTTGCCATAGTTGCTGCCACCCTAACACGCTAACATGTCCCCATTCGCCTGTGGCCGGGGGACCCTTGGACATCCTAGGCCCCAGGTGAGTGCATTATCAGCAGTTACCGCTGCTCCCTTGGTAGTGCTGTCCAGCTAATTTCTCCGTCCACCCCCCAGCTCACAGGAGACTGGATTTCTCCCTCCGGGGTCCTTGATTACGGGGAAGGCCCACCATTGGCCCCTGAGGTACCTGAGAAGCACTTAATTCGGTGGCCTTCCCCAAATGAGGCAACATGGGGCTCTCACTAGCTCTGCAGAAGGTGGGCAAGACGCCATCACCCGCAGTAAATGCTGCTCCTTACGACAGGATTGAAGTATTCAATACTTTACAATTAGAGGCCATCAGCTTTTATTCAGTTAGAATAAAGTATTTTGAATTTTGGCACGATTTGGGAGCCTTGCAGTAAGTGAGCAATGCACAAACATAGGGTAAACATTAACTGTAAGATTCTAATTATCAGCTATGCCATTCGAATACAGTACTGCCAGCTGCTGTTAACCAAATAATGGCAGATGCTCATATACATCTGAAGGAAGCTTGCTAGGCTGCATCTGCAAATTTTCCCTCTCAGAAATGTATGCTTTGCTATCGGTCTCAGCGTGACTTAAATTTCCAAAATGACTTTTTTTTGCGGTCCTTGCATCCCACCCAATTCACACTGTTTCTCAAAAAAAATCACCCTTGATTGTACACAGTAGTCTGATAACCACATAGTAATGGATGTTATCAGTCGGAGCATTTGTGTGTGGATAGTATTTATTAATAAACGGCAACAAATTAATGAGAGAGAGTAATCGGCATTCGCACTGAATGTGTGTGTGTCTGTATGTGTGTGGAGATTCCTTCTACAAAGATATGTTTTTTGAGGAGGAGGAAGGGTGGGAGGGAGAGAGGGAAGGTGAGATGGAGGGAGGAAGAAGTGAGGTGGCGGGGTGGGGGGGGGGGGAAAGAGGTGGTGGAGGCAACAACATGCATGTTAACAGTATCTTTAATGCAGCAGGGCCTTTCACAGGATTATTATAAAACAAAAGGAAGAGGAACGGGGAGGAGGAAGAGGAGGTGGAAGAGTAGCAGGAGGAGGAAGAGGAGGAGGGTGAAGACATTGACTTGTTCTCTCACACTATATGTGAACTCAGAAGGTGGAAATGGAAACTATCACTGTAAAATGCACACATTATTATGATGCTCCCACTTAATCAAGAAGAACATTGTTCAGGATGAAAAGTGATCAGGGTTTGTACCAGTTAATGAGCAGGTATTTCATTCATTTTCTTCCCCTTTAGAAAGGCCTTATTTTTCACCATCAGTAAAATTAAATCAATACTAATGAGACTTGGCTACATTGCACCTTCGTCTCTTCTGCCATTATCCTTTTGGGGCCAATTGCTTTCATCAGAAAACCACCTCCTGATGAGATTTTCTTTTGGCTGGGATATCAAACGCTTCTATTCTCTCTTCCCTCATTCCACAGGCATTCACCACCAAGTCAGCATAGGGCCAGTAATGTCATAGAGCCAGAGAGGTTTACAATATGGAAACAGGCCCTTCGGCCCAACTTGTCCATGCCACCCTCTTTTTTAAGCACAAAGCTAGCCCCAATTGCAATGTACTTGCATAAGTTCCGTAATGTAATGCTGAATGGTCTGTTGATCCCCTTTGATTTTTAAGTTTATTTATTAGGAGGCTGATATTAACACTGCAATGAAGTTACTGTGAAAATCCCCTACTCGCCACACTCCTGCACCTGTTCAGGTACACTGAGGGAGAATTTAGCATGGCTAATGCACCTAACCAGCACATCTGTCAGACTGAGAGAGGAAACCGGAGCACCCGGAGGAAATCCACGCAGACACAGGGAGAAGGTGCAAACTCCACACAGAGAGTCACCTAAGCCGGGAATCGAACCCAGGTCCCTGACGCTGCGAGGCAACAGTGCGAACCACTGTGCCACCATGCTGCTTCTTCCTGGGGAAAGCAGGTGGATCACCGACTCCGCAACAGAGCAACTGAAATTGAAAGCTTGCCGAGTACAGGACAGCCAGACTCAGGATCCCTGACGTGGGCAGGACAGGAGGCTTGGTGATCCTACATATGCAGCAACCTCCACCCACAATATCAAGTTGTTGGAACAGAAGATTTCTCAAACAGTGATACTTCTTTTTTTTAAAAAAAGGTGTAGAATGAACTGATGGGAAGAAAATGTAATGAAGACACACTGTTTGCTAATTCATTATTCAAATATTTTCAGTTACACTGACAGTAATGTTTGAAAATTAATTTTCGTCACACTCATTTGCTGTGAAATGCAATTAGTACAAAATGCACCTCCCCCATGCAAATTGAAAGGAGCTTTTCCTTTCTTTCCTCCTGATAAATTCTGTCCCTTGTCGAAAAACTGGTCGCTCATTAGAGGGCTGCCAGTGGGATCTTGCTGTGCACAACTCATTGCTTCGTCTGCCTACCTACCAAGTCAGTGCATTTGCAAATACTTTACTGTAGATAAAGTGATCTGAGGGCGTGTCACAATTATACAGGGTTCTAAATAGGCTCACTTACCACCCAGCATCTCTGTTACCTTGAAATATTTTTAAATCTCTTCCTATTGTCCCCTAAAAGGTTGACAAGATTTTCACAAACGCATATTATTCATCATTTCTACCATTGCCACTTATCTACTCCATGTGGAACACAAAATTTATTCAACTATCCTGAGGTAACAACCTGCCCAGAACTATTTTTCCACATGGTACCAAAAGCTGCAAACTAATCTAAGGAACAGCTGTGTGTAGCACAGCTCGGATAGCGGGCGCTATCCGTAACCATAGCAACTCACGCCTCATCACTGCCCAACCTCACAGTAATTCACTTGGTGCAAGGCAAGAGACCAGCACCCCAGTCAAAGTTTCCTCAATTAAATAGTAACTTTACGTTTCTATAACAAAGTATCATGAAATGGAACACAAGAAGGGTCATGAGGGCAGGCCGGAGCTCCCCTGAGTGTAAAAGATTATAGGGTGATCTAATTGAGATGTTTAAGATGATTAAAGAAGTTAATATGATAGATAAAGAGATGGATAGAGATTGAGAGTGAGAACTGGCTTCCTATGATGGAGGGAGTCCAAATACAAGGAGACAGAATCTTAATGTTGGAGCCAGGTTGTTGAAGGGTATTAAGGGTTACAGAGTCAAGGCCATGGAGTTGATACTGATCAACACTGATCAAAATGAATGGTGGAATAAGCTCGATGGGCTGAATGGCCTACAACCAAATATATTGGACACTTAACATTATGTATAGGAATTTATTGAATGCATTTATTCTGCTCACAGTGGAGATATGGATGATTCATAGGCATCAAAGCAGTCTTCTCTACACATTATATTTAATAACTTTCTATGCTCAATCCTGCACACATCATCACATTGTAATGACTTGTCACTTTAGACCCATGTTACATTTTGAGCTGTAAGACTGAAAGAAACAATAGGTATCTATTGTGTTATCCACTGCAAAAGCAGAGTTCCAATTCTTTAAAAAATCATCAGTGTGATTTCTTACCTGAGTGTTTCTATATTCCAATACTTTATAATAAATACAAGCACTAGCCTTTCTCAACTACATTTAGACTTCCACTCTGCTGACTAAAAGTGACATTCATAACAGCACTGGAACCAAAAGTAAAAAGCATACACAGGCTAAAAAACAAAACAAAATTAAGAACAGAAAACGCTGGAAAAGTGAAACAGGATGGTCAGCATCCGAAAGACAAAATTAGGTCAACATCTCAGGTGAGACACTTAATGCCTTTAGGTTCGGTCATGAGTAAAATGGTAATCGCTTTTTTTTCTTCAGATGGTTCATGGCTCAATATTAATTTTCTGCTTTTTCACACTTAGAACAAGCCTTCACTGCAATTGACCAACACATCTGCAAACAGAAATACAAAAAAGAACAACTTTCTACACTGTGGCTTGCCTTTATCTTTCAAATTTTCTCTCCAACCTTCCTCCTTACCCCCTTGTTAGCGATGGGTATGGTTTCCCACACGGCTCTTTTCCAAGGCATTATTCATGCGTTAGTCCTGACAATGACGCAGGCAAGCTACTTCACTATCACAGCCAATCAGACATTGCCCATCTGCACCTCTCCAACTGGCACCTCACTGAATGGAGATCAGGAACAGGAACCCTGACCATTTCTTCTTCCTTAACCAAGGGACACTGAGGCCAATTTTGGCATTTCTGTTGCTTCCCTGTTGAAATCGGCGAGTTCGGCGTGGACCCAGGTTCAACCTTGAGATTCTTGCAATCATGTACCTTGACTTCTCAATGAATAAACTCTCTGAGTCATGGATGACATCTGAACTAGATGGTTACACTGTCACCCACTCCACTGGAGAGGATACAGCACAGCTAGAATTAATGGATCAGGACAGCAGTTTAATCAAAACTCATTTCTTCCCACTGCAAAATATAGGGGAGAAAACACAATGTCAGTTTTTTTTAAGTATTGCAAACTCTTTTCAATATCTATTAATGACATGAATTTAAGAATACAGGCCATTATTTTGAAGTCTGCAGATGACGCAACAGTCAGAAAGGTTGCAAAAAGTGAGGAGGATAGTAAAAGGTAAAGTTGCTATCATCCCAGATGACCATATGCTGCTCTCCCCATTGAGGTGGAGATGCCGGCATTGGACTGGAGTAGGCACAATAAGAAGTCTCACAACACCACATTAAAGTCCAACAGGTTTATTTGGAATCATGAGCTTTCAGAGCACTGCTCCTTCATCAGGTGAGTGGAGAGGTAGGTTTCACAAGCAGGGCATATATAGACAAAGACACAATTGAAAGATAATGCGAGTCTTTTCAGGTAATCAAAAGACCTCTCCACTCACCTAATGAAGGAGCTGTGCTCCGAAAGCTTGTGATTCCAAATAAACCTGTTGAACTTTAACCTGGTGTTGTGAGACTTCTTACTGTGCCCTCCTCTTTGGGGAGGGAGCTGACTAGCGGTGATTTAACCTGAGGGTCACCACACCTCAGGCAAGGGACAAGGTTGAGAAGGCAGGGACTTCATGACTAACCTCAACTGAAACGGGAATTGAACCCACACTGTTGGCGTCACGTTGCATCACTAACCAGCCATCCAGCCAACTGAGCTAACCGACCCCCAAGGAAGATAGCAACAAACAAGAGATAATGGACTGGTGAAATGGACAGAAACATGATGGATGAAATGTAACACAGATAAGTGAGAATGGGTACACTTTGAGAAACAGAATGAAGGAAGGCAATAGAAACTAAAGGATATAATTTTAAGGGGAAGTGAGAGATCCATGGATTTTCCGCATAAATCTTTGAGGTGACAGGGTGAACTGAAGCTGTTAAAAAAAGCATATGGAATCCTTGGTTTCACAAATTGAGGAACAGAGTACAAAAAGAAACAAGGAAGCTTTGCCTCAGTTTTGTTAGACAGTGGTTAGGCCACAGCTGGAGTCCTGAGTTTAATTCTGAGTGCCACAATTTAGAAAGGATGTTAAGCTTTGGAAATGTGTTCAGACTTTACTAGATTGGTGCCAAGGCTGAAGGGATTACAGTTAGATAGAGAGAATGGAGAAGCTGGGTCTTCCTCCTTACAGCAGAAAGGGTTAAGAGGAGATTTGATACAGGAGTGTTCAAAGTCATGGAGGGTTGTGATAGAATAAATAAAGAAGAACTGTTTCCAGTGAAGGAGAAGCAGTTAGCTGAGGAGTCAGGCTTAAGGTGATTGGTAAAAGAGCCAGAAGTGACATGAGGAAACCTTTTCTTTTTACTCAGTGAATTGTTGCTATCTGGAATGCGCTGCCTGGAAGGATGCTGCTAGCAGATTCAATAGTAACAATCAAAGGAAAATTGGATAAAAACTTGAAGAGAAAGAAATTACAAGGTTGTAGACTAAGAGCAAGAGGAATGGAATGAATTGGATAGCTCGGGCAAAGAGCTGGCACAGGCATCTTTTGAGCGGTATTATTCTATGATTGGCTTCATAAAAGCTTTTACATGAGATTTGCTATGTTCCGCTGTGGGGGCTCTGCCTTCAACTGGCTAGGCACTAAATTCTGAAATTCTCTCCCTAAACTTCCTCTCTTCTTCTTTAAGGTGTTCCTCAACCAGGTGACCAGGTCATCCAGCCTAATAACTCCTTATGTGGCTCCGGTGAAAAGTCAATTGGGACCTGCTGCTACCTTAGAGGTGCTGTACAAATGCAAGTTGTTGCTAAAACAAGGATTTTATGACTGCATTGTTGCAGCTTTGTGCAAAGAACCTATAAATATTGCACAAGAACAATGCATTTATTATCTACACATCAAAGCTTAAAAGTAAGACTGTGGTTTTAAAGAAGGTTGCTGCGTTGATTAGTAATCATTTTGATTTGATTTGATTTGTTGTCACATGTATTAGTATACAGCAGAAAGTATTGTTTCTTGCGTGCTATACAGACAAAGCATACCATTCATAGAGAAGGAAAGGAGAGGGTGCAGAAGTGTTACAATCATAGCTAGGGTGTAGAGAAAGATCAACTTAAGATGAAGTAGGTCCATTCAAAAGTCTGATGGCTGCAGGGAAGAAGCTGTTCTTGAGTTGGCTGGTACGTGATCTTAGACTTTTGTATTTTTTTCCCAATGGAAGAGAGAATGTCCGGGGTGCGAGGGGTCCTTGATTATGCCGGCTGCTTTTCCAAGGCAGCGGGAAGTGTAGACAGAGTCAATGGATGGGAGGCTGGTTTGAGTGATGGACTGTCGTTCACGACCTTTTGTAGTTTCTTGTGGTCTTGGTCAGAGCAGGAGCCATACCAAGCTGTGATACATTCAGAAAGAACGCTTTCTATGGGGCATCTGTAAAAGTTGGTGAAAGTCATAACAGATGTGCTGAATTTCCTTAGTCTCAAAGAACAAAGAACAGTACAGCACAGGAAACAGGCCCTTCGGCCCTCCAAGCCTGTGCCGCTCATTGGTCTCCTGAGAAAGTAGAGGCGTTGTTGGGCTTACTTAACTATGGAGCAGCCTGGAAGGACCAGGACAGATTATTGGTGATCTGGACACCTAGGAACTTAAAGCTCTCGACCACTTCTACTTCATCCCCATTGATGTAGACTATGCTTCCTGAAGTCGATGCCTATCTCCTTCGTCAGAAGATTGAGTCACATGCCTGGCAGAACTGGGCAAGTGATATTGAATTGAGAGATTATTAAAGTGGCTGACAATCTGATCATTAGAGATTTGATTTGCGGAACTTTCAGATATGCATATACGGAGGTTTCTGTGTACGTTTTGATTGCATGCTCTTGAGAGGGGAATACATTGATACCTTCAGGTGCAGTTGGTTCTCAAGCACCTGTGCCCAAATAAATTAACCTCACCCATTAAAATCAAATGTGAACAAGAGATTAAAAAAAAGACAGATAAAGAAAGAACTTTCATGGCCTCAGCACACCCCACAAATATTTTACAGCCAATGAAGTACTTTGGAGGTGCAATCACTGTCGTGATGTAGCAAACGTGACTGCCAATGTGTGCACTGTGAGATCCCAAGAGCGGTAATGAAGATGAATTACCAGTTGATGTGTTTGTGATGTTGGCTGAGGGATTACTATTGTCCAAGACATCAGACAGAACCTCCTCATTTGCTTCTAAATGGTGACATGGGATTTTTTTTAAACTCAAGAGGCCAAATGGTACCTTGGTTTAATGTCTCAACTTGAAAACAGAACCCCAACTCTAGACAAGGAGTGGGGTTTTATGACCAAATATGAAACTCAACTATGCAATCAGTCAAGTTTGTCATGGCTGACAATGAACTTAAGAATTAGGAAGGAACAGAGGGTCTAACTTAAGCACTCCTGCACTCTATGGGTGGCACGGTGGTTAGACTGCAGCCGTACAGCACCAGGGACCCGAGTTCGATTAATGGCTTGGGTCACTGTCTGTGCGGAGTTTGCACATTCTCCCCGTGTCTGCGTGGGGTTTCCTCCGGGTGCTCCGGTTTCCTCCCACAGTCCGAAAGACGTGCTGGTTAGGGTGCATTGGCCGTGCTAAATTCTCCCTCAGTGTACCTGAGCAGGCGCCGGATTGTGGCAACTAGAGGATTTTCAGTGACTTCATTGCAGTGTTAATGTAAGCCTACTTATGACTAATAAATAAATGAATAAACTGCATTAGTGAGATTTGTGGTGAGATGAGTAAAATGCACTAAGATTGATAGAAGGCTGAGACAAAGAGGCAGTTGTTCCATAACAGCTCTGCATGTAGCACTCTCAAGAAAAATACTCCTGTAGAGAAGAAAAACTCACATCTTCATTTAATAGATGTTAACACAAGAAATAGGAGCAGGAGTAGGCCCAATGGTCTGTCGAGCCTGCTCCCGTCACTCACAAAACAAAGAAAATTACAGCACTGGAGCAGACCCTTCGGCCCTCCAAGCCTGCACCGATTATGCTGCCCAACTCAATACGATCGTGACTGTCCTTGGATTTCAACTGTACTTTCCTGCCCATTCCCCATATCCCTTGATTCCCTGAGAGACTAAAAATGTCTACCCCAGCCTTAAATGTATTCAATAATAAAAGCAAAATACTGCATATGCTGGAGATCTGAAATAAAAAGAGAAAATGCTGGATAAACAAAGCAGGTCTGGCAGCACTTACAGAGAGAGAGAATTTAGAGTCTGTGTGACTCTTCTTCTGATTATTAAAGATAGGGAGAAATGTGATGGATTACATACTGTTCAAGAAGGGGTAGAGCAAGTGAAGCAAAGCGTAAGGTCAGTGATAGGTGTGAGTTGGAGAGATTGCAAAGAGATATTTTGGGCACAAGACAAAGGAAGTGTTGTTGACAGTGTTAAGGACTATAGGAGGTGCTGATAGTGGCATAAAGATAAGATAGCAGAATGTGTTCATAGGGGAAGAAAAGTCTGTGCTCAGTGAAAGAAAAACTAAAGAACAAGTGACAGATGGCCCTGTTGTGTTGAGGCGAAAACAAATTTGGACTAAAAAAGGGTCAAGATGGAAGAAAGATTTCACCCATCACTGACCCTTACGCTTTGCTTCACTTGCTCCACCCCTTCTTGAACAGTATGTAATCCATCACATTTCTTTCTGAGCAGTTCCACACATGCTACAATTACTATAGCGTTAACTGGTTCTGTACATGATATATGCTGGGTGAATGTGTATGGAAAAGCCATGAGGTGACATGAAGAGTAAGAGAGACCATGGGGAAGAGGGTGGGTGAGGTCATTAATTGACATCTAGGTGATAAGGGACCATGGGGGTTGGATAAAACTAGAGAATCCTTGCTGTGCAGAAGGAGGCCACTTAGCCCATCGGGTCTGCACCAATCCTCCAAAAGAATATCCCACCCAGGCCACACTATAAATGCCTGTACAAACAGAACATTAAAGTATCAATAACAGTATCTTCAAACACGTCATGCCTCTTAATCCTGTGTAAATAAACATTGTGACATTGACAAAAGAGATCACAGAAAAAATAATTTATTATAACAACTTAAAGATATCAATCAAACAAAGTTAACAGTTCTCTCCAGCTGTCGAAAGATCCCCTATTGAGGCTCATGAGTCTGGACTCTCAGTTAAGCATGCATAATGAGGACAGGTATAAGAACTGTTTTAGTAGAACTGGATGCCCTGAAGTCTCTAGGAGTTTCAAGATTAATTTACAGCACATTGCTGGGAACAACCAGGAGAAAAATAATAGGATGATCAAAAATATATACTTTCTTTCAGTGCTTGATTTTGTGAGTTAAATAAATGCTGGGAGTTGAGGAAGAAAGGGGCAGTTGAAAATCGTCTAGTCGGGTAGCGAAGAACATGCTCACTCTCCAATCGGCTGTGGGAAGGTGTAGCAACGAGAGAATGGACATGTCATTGACCAGTGGGGGAGGGGCAAATCGAGGGAGATCATGTGATGAAACCTCCAGGCTTACGTCCTGTCAGAGCGAGCAACCCTCAAGTTGTATGGGGGAATTAGCATCAGATTTGAAAAAAAAGAGTTGAGTGGGTAAAAGTTGAAGGGTTGAGTGGAACACATAATAGCGGTTAGGATGTGATCCTTCATCACAACTTTATTTGTTGTCTACCCTCCAGAAATTTATTTTTTATTTTTTAAAAATCAGAATATAGCCATTTTCCTTTTTTAAAATTTCTGTTTGAAATATTTGATTTGTAAATCAAACTATACAAAACATAATTTCAGTGAAACTGCTCCATTTGATTAGGCCTTCGACAAATGCAAAAAGTAGCACCAGCGCTTCATGATTATTATTCTACTCCCATGCTCCAAGTAGCTTTCAGCATGTCAGAAGCAGTTTGAGACAGAATGGAGATTATAAAAGGTAGATTACTCACCTTTAGGTAAGTAATCAATCTTAAAATAAATGTATCCTCCACATGCTACTGGTATATTAGACAATCTAATAGGAAGAATCAGAAATCGGGTGCCTGACTTATTTTGCTGTCGTTACTATTGTGTGCTCATTTGGTCTTTCTTGTAGCACGTGAACTGTCCCCTTTGCCACTTCACCTATGACCTGCAGTGGGACCCGGCATTAAAACAGGCAAACTATCCCAAATGTTGGGAATTGCCAGGATTTCAATGTTGAGGAACAGCATGAGTCAATCCTCAACCTCTCACTCTCCATGCCCAGGAATGCACAGGCCGTAGACGGTATTGAAAAGAAATACAGAAACTTGGTCAGCTCTGTGCGTTCTGGGAACATCTGGGATTGTCCCTGGCTTGCGACAAACTGGCCACATCAGCCCAGCCACAGAAGTCTGTTGTGACCACTGTGAGGTCTACCCTGAGGACCTCATCTGCACTCAGCTGGTTGACATCAAAAGTTGGGGAAAGTAAAGAAAATGTATTTATCTAACAATATTCAGTCTCTCAGGATATCCAGTGGTGTCTTACGGGTCAATAAAGTACTTTTCAAACTGTATGCACTGCTGCAACATAGAAAATATTGCACCCAGTGTGTGTACAGCAAATTCCCACAAACAGCAACACTCACAACCAGATAATCTCTCTTAGTGATACTAGCTGAAGATTAAATATTGGCCTGGAGATGTGAGAGAGCAGACGGGATCTTGGTTTAATGTCTCATCTGAAGGAAGGCATCTCCAGCAATGTAGCACTCCCTCTGTACTACACGGGAAGGGTCAGCCTGGATTTTGTGCTCATGTCCCTGGAGTGGGACGTGAATCGACAACATTCTGACCCAGTCATGCGAGTGCTACCTACTCAGCCACAGCTAACACCAAGGAGCTAAGGTCCTGAGATTCAATGAGATTGTGATAGGTGCTATATAAATGGAAGTCTTGCCTTTTTCCAGGAAATGGTGGATGAGGGGCAGGGGAGTGCGCCACTCATCAGTGTACCGAGCCTGGGCCTTGCTCTTCTAGTCAGAGTGTTGATATGGCTGCTTCTATTGAGCTCTGGATCAATGGGGGACCAGGCAAGTTGGCAGGTATTCTTGAAGGCTGGGGAGATGACTGGGATTTCTCTTGCCTAACATTGGTGCACTGTACCTGTCAATTGTCAGCCCAAGCCTAGGTCTTATCCAGACTAGTGCTTTATTATCAGAGAAGTTGAGAATGTAGCTGAACACTGTGGAATCTTCAGTGAAGTCCCGCACTGGTAACAAAATGGAAAGGAAGTGCCTTTGGATATCTGACAAGATAATGGGAATTATATGATCCCAGCACTGTGCAAATAAAACATGTCCCAGTATTTAGGAAATCACAAAGTAAACAGTAACACATGCTTTCTTCTCCATTCCCTGGCCTCCACCCCTATTTTGAAAAAGCACAAATAAACATCGCTACCAAACACATCAGCAAAAAGTTCACTTTTTGCAGATAAGTCACTGTCAAAATCTAACCGTAATACAATGTTACATTAATTCCACTGTGTGTATGCGCATTCATATACAGATAAACACACACCTGTGTGCATACAGACACACACCTGTGTGCACGTAGACACAGACACAGACCTGTGTGCTCATAGGCACAGACACGCACCTGCGTGCTCACAGGCATACAGGCACTTAAGTACACCCAGAGACAGACACACACACACACCTGCCTTCACAGACATGGACACACACACATACCTGCATACACACACACCCACACACACCTGCATACACAAATTATACATGTGAGTTTACACAGATACACATCTTTAAACTGCAGAATAAAAATGGAACACTGTTCACATCTTGTGAAATGAGTTTCCTTAAAACAAAGCACTTACAGTGCCCTACCTCAAAATAACATGAATTCTGCTTCATGGGCAAAGATTTAGTTGCTAGAGATCTGGCTGATTCCAGATCCAGGTATTGTATTAAGATCATGGTTATGCATTTGGCAAATTCCTCTTGTTAAATCCAGGAGGTCCTGGATTACGCTGGCAGCTGTGGCTCAGTGGTAGTTTCAAGTCCTGCCCCAGAAACCTGGGCACAAAAATCTGGGTTGACACATGCACAGAATATTCAGGGAGGGCTGCACTGTCGGAAGTGCTGTCTTGTGGGTGAAATGTTAAATCTGCCCGGCCTCTCAGGAGGATATTAAAGGTCTCATGGTACCACTTCAAAGAAGGGAAGGAGAATTGTCCCCAGTTATCCCCAATTATCCCCGAGGTTTGACAAAGGATCACCTGGACTCGAAACATCAGCTCTTTTCTCTCCTTACAGATGCTGCCAGACCTGCTGAGATTTTCCAGCATTTTCTTTTTTGGTTTCAGATTCCAGCATCCAGAATAATTTGCTATTATCCCCAGTGTCCTGGCCAAAATTTATCCCTCAATCAACATCACCAGATCAGTTGATCTGGTCATTCTCATATTGCTGTTTGCGGAAACTTGCCTTACTCGAATTGGCTGCCACATTTTCCCTACATTACATCAGTGGGGCGGCACGGTGGCACAGTGGTTAGCACTGCTGCCTTGCAGTGCCAGGGACCTGGGTTCAATTCCCGGCTTGGGTCACTGTGTGTGGACTTTGCATGTTCTCCCCATGTCTGCGTGGGTTTCCTCTGGGTCTGTGGTTTCCTCCCAGTCTGAAAGGTGTGCTGATTAGGTGCATTGGCCATGCTAAATTTTCCCTCAGTGTACCTGAACAGGCGCCAGTGTGTGGCGACTAGGGGATTTTCACAGTAACTTGATTGCAGTGTTAATGTAAGCCTTACTTGTGACTAAACTTTAACTACACTTCAAAAAATACTTTCATTGGTTGTAAACCTCTTTCAGACTTCCTGAGGGCGGGAAAGGCACAAGAGAAAAGCAAGTGCTTTCTTGATGCAAATAATCTCATTCACATGAGGGTTAGAATGGCCTTACCCTGAAAAGTATAAGGGACTAATGTGCAAACCAATATCACCAGGTTAGTTGATCTGACTAAGATCCTTTCTGTGATCAGTTGGCATTGTTTGCTTTTGGCACAGACTGATGCTACAGGAGTGACCCTGGCAGGGGTGTTTTACACGGCATCTACAAGAATCCTGTGTGTGGATCCATGTCCTGTGGCTGAAGCCTTCTGTATCTGCTTATAGTGACTTCAATAATCCTTCCACCTCCTCAAGTGCTACTCTCTAAGATGAGTTAAGAAACTTGTTCCACTAAATACTAAAACTGCAGTATGTCTAGAGGAACAAATACTGGTGAGTGTACACTTGACAGATAAAACGCCTGACGGCAGAACGTACAGACTCTAAAGGCCTCGGGGAGGGGGGTAGTGCATGAATCGGAGTGCAGGAGAGTTCAAACAAAGGGCACCAAGCATGTTATGGTTTGCAACAAAGGTAGGTCCAAATTAAGCAAGCGGTCTGCGTCATTAATAGTTGCAATGGTTTCACGGGGAGTGGAATCAACCATCAAGTCAGAGTGAAACTTTAAACCTTTGCTAACACGAAAAACAATTAATCTGTGATTGTTGGCAAGCAGTCAGTGGCTTATTGCCAATGGGAAGAAAAGAACCACAGGGAGTAACCTGAAGGATGGAGTTAGATACACCACAGGAACGGTCAGGAGACATAATGGTGATGTCAAAAAAAATTCTTAAAGCCACTGTGATTTTCTCACTTTCCCTCCACCAAAGCCCTGAGCCTCGTTCGTTAATAGCCTCTGTTTGTTAATTAATGAAGAAAGAAAAGATATTTAGGCAAAAATAGATAAGAAACACATAATGGAGGATAGAAGAAAATAAGGAAGGAAATAAAAGACAATAAAAGGGCAATGAGAACAGAGTGTAAACAAGCTAAGTGGATAATCCCAACACACACCAGTGGATCCATTAAATGGTACTTGGAATTCCAAAATACTTTTGAGATGGTGACTGCGGAATGAAATATTACGCCCTGTAAGAATTCTAATGCTTGCCTTTGCTTTTTCCACCAATGCGGCAAAGGCGAGATAGAGATGAAAAACACACTAAAGCAGTTATTGATCAGGTGCTCACTGTGCTCCCTGGTGACTATTGAACTAGTGTGAGGATTATTCAAGTAAAGCTGTGTCAAGGGAGCTGTGACAATGCACTTACAATCAATTACAGAAATTAGTTGTGTTACTTATGATCACCAAAAGATAACCCTTTAACCTATAAAGATTTCTGGGTAGGTTTATCTCCCAAACCATTGAAGCTTCTTTTACACTATGTTTCTTTGTCTACATAGCATTTTGCAACAACACTATAAAATGGAAAACTTTTTCGCTGGCATTTACATGCATACATCGGTCACCCTAAACTCTACAATCAATGCGACCTCTGTAAAAGAAATGCACTGTACAATGTCTCTATACAGATAGCTAGCAGGAATCTGAAAGCAGGGAGGTTGAAATTGCTTCTATGGAAATACCAGAAAAATGACAATAGATATTTGTATATATGACCTGTAGAAACATCTACAAACTTTCTGAAACACATTACATTTAAAACTCTTTCTACAGCACACACATTGAAGCCACTCAGGAGTCTAACAAATGTATATTAGAAAATCATTGCACAAAACCACTTTTATATGAAAATTAACAATGTGATTGATCACCATTCTCATCACATTCTCGGCAGCAAGGTGTCTGTGCAACAATAAGGATCAGTTCAACACTTCAGCTAAAGGTTCTTTATCACATGTACATCAGTAGGAGTGATGAGAGATGTCCCATGATTCTAGCAGTCCTCGTTTGATGGCTCCACATGCTAATTACAGCACTAATTATGGTTCCTGAATATCCAGATGAAGCAAGCAGTCTATGGGAGGTACAGGCACAAATCTCAACGATTGAGAAAATACTGGGTACAGAACTCATCAACACACACTGACACATTGCAAAAGATTTTTAAAAAGTAGACATGAAAGAATGATCACCAATAATAATTAGCATAGTATGCGGAAAAATATATTCCTTTATACCAACAACGTCATAAAGGTTACAAAGAGGGCTGAAGGTAAGCAGATTTAATTTGTGGCTTCTTCTTTTGTTATTAGGAAACCATAATTGTTCCTAATAATTAGCATCAGAATACATCACAAGCTGACAACAAAATTATAGAAATCTTCATATTCAAATACTCTAAGCTTGCTATTACAAACAGTTTCTGATTAAAACCCATTAGTTGAAGTGTTGACGAGTTCTTGATTGCCAGTGAGTAACCCAGCAGTGTAAATGTGAATTAAGCCCAAGTGTAAGTGTTCCTGTTAACTCGGCGATATTTTTGAAAATGTTTGCCTGACAACTGCTGATGATTTACTCAATACCAGCAAAAAGGTGATGCCTTAACATTTGGAACAACATGTCTTTGTACTGTTGGTTACATCAATACCACCATTTTTGTTTAAGCATTTAAGTACTGTAATTATTGGTAGTTTATTTTTATTGTTCTCTTCCTTCGCTTTGTTTTGTTAGAGATCCTTCACCGTCCCTGCTATTCCTCCTTTAGCTGACAGAACAGAATGGTCTGGGCCATCAGCCCTTCCAAGATTCACACATGCCTGGTCTACCTTTGATGGGGGCTTTGTTGCTTCTGCTCGCTTCTTTTCTTCCCTTTCCCATCACCCACCATCCCTGCTCCAACGTTCGAAGAAAACAGAGCACTCCAAGATAAGCTTCACACCACAGAGATCTGTGCAACTCACCAGGCAATTTGGTTCGAATGTCTACCAAGATTAGAATTTAACATGGAACATCTAGTGCTGATTATTAATGCTCTCCAGCTAACATTACTAGGTTGTAGCACCATTGGTTACTGAGCACATTTTGGATTTTTCACTTCATGCATGTTGTCCAACATCAGTAATTACTTTCCCATTAAGAATAAATGTTTGTGTCATACAGTAGTGTGTTAAATAGAAGATACATGTAGAGGAAGAGCAACTTGAAAAGAATAGACAACTGAATGTTCTCAACAACCCAACTCATGAGTAAGATTGCCACCTCCTGTTGGTGTGTATCCCACATGACCTTCTGCCTCGATCTGCCCAGTCCCTACACTCCTCCCATTGGTCCATTCTTCAGTTGCAATGCCTTCCCATACCAACTGGAAAGGGAACAGACTCTTTGGACTGGATTTTCCCAAAGGATTTGAGTCACCAGCATTGGGGCAAAATAGGGGACCAGAGGCAGAACTTCCCAGCAGCAAGACTAATGGTGCAACCGTGCATGGGAGTGGGATCAGCCTCCTAACTGGCACCCTTTGTTACCAAATTGCATTAATCTAAACTGTGAGTGAAACAGCTTGTTCCCTCCCCTTCTCCAGCATATGTATATATATCTAACAAATGAAAGTCTTCTAAGAAAATTGTTTTAGCACCCCTCTGAGTTTTCTCTTGGTTTGCTTGCTGCAGCATCTTAAGAATTCATCTACAATCCTTGGAGAGTCCAGGACAATCCTGGAGGGTTAACAACCCAACTCCTGAGTGATGCAGGAATGAAAGAGCTTCATCAGATGGCTTATGTACAGCGCCCATGCATTTCTACATTTGGCACAATGCACGAGTATAATGCTGTTTTGTATTTGTCTTGTTTTGAATCCATTTATTGTGCTGGTTTTGTGACAATACTAGTGAGGTCAGCTGATGTCATGCAGCATCCCTCTTTAAGTGAATAATTACGTGGTTTGCATGAGGAGTTAACACTCATGCAGTTATCACAGGGTGATGTTTTGCAAAGCTTATGATCGTCACACTTATTTCTGATGCACTGATCAGTTCGCTGTGTCTTTATATTGTCCGAATGTATCACAAAAAAAGCCCTGGCTGTTTCTCTTGCGATAAATAAAGCACTGGTTTTATGACCATATTAACCAAGGTAAGGTAAAGTCCCAGATGACCATTGGCTGCTCTCCCCTTTGAGGGGGGAGACTGGTGGTGATTTAACCTGAGGGTCGCCACACCTCAGGTGAGGGGCAAGGTTGAGAAGGTGGGACCTTCATGAATAACTTCAGCCTGTATGAGAATTGAACCCATGCCTTGGCATCACTCTGCATCAGGGACCAGCCGCCCAGCAGCTGAGCTAAACTGACTCCCAGCTGCATCTAGTTATTATAGTCTATGCTTGTGTCAAATTGCAATCGTCAGAGATAAAAGTCTATTTATTAGTCACAAGTAAGGCTTACATTAACACTACAATGAAGTTACTGTGAAATTTCCCTCGTCGCCACACTACGGCACTTGTTCGGGTCAATGCACCTAACCAGCACATCTTTCGGACTGTGGGAGGAAACCGGAGTACCTGGAGGATTCGATTCCCAGGTCCCAGGCACTGTGAGATAGTTGAGGTCAAAGGTGTGTATACACAAAAAGGACACTGGAGTACAGTAATAGTATAGATGGATAAGAACTTTATGTAGCATCTTGCACAACCTCACGATCTCCTCGAACACCTTCACAGCAGCCAATTTATTACAATTTTGTTGCCAAATGCAGCAGCCACTGTTTGCACAAGAAGATACTTCAGCAGTGAGACACACAACCAGTTATTCTGTTTGTGCTGATAGCTGATGGTTAAATGTTGAGCAAGATGTAAGGAGAACTCTCCTGCTTTCTTTCAAGTAGTGCCACAAGCTCTTTTATGAACAGGCTCTCGGTTTAAACACCGACCTGAAAGAGCCCATTTCCAGCTATGTAGCACTTGTTCTGTTCTGCACTGAAGCGATGGCCTAGATTAAGTGCTCAGGTCGACAATTGAGCCAAGTTGATACCTATCAAGTTGATAACTATCTCAATCTTTTTGTTTCATACCATACACCATTTTGTACAAATCAAATCCATTAAAAAAAACTTGCATTGATATAGCACCTATCACAGCCTCAGGATGTCCCAAAACTCATTAGAGCCAATGAAGTACTTTTGCATTGTAGACTGGTCAGAATGTTAACTTTTACAGATGCACCATAGAAAGCATCCTTTCCAGATGTATCACAGCTTGGTGTGGGCTCCTGCTCTGACCAAGACCACAAGAAACTACAAAGGGTTGTGAACGTAGCCCAGTCCATCACACAAATCAGCCTCCCATCCATCGACTCCGGCTACACTTCCTGCTGCCTCGGAAAAGCAGCCAGCATAATCAAAGACTCCATGCACCCGAACATTCCACCTTCTTCCACCCTTTTCTTGGGAAAAAGATACAAAAGTCCGAAATCATGTACCAATTGACTCAAGAACAGCTTCTTCCCTGCTGCCATCAGACTTTTGAATGGACCTACATTATATTAAGTGGATTTTTCTCTGCACCCTAGCTATGACTGTAACACTACATTCTGTACTCTCTCCTCTCCTTCCCCTATGTACTCTATCTACGATAAGCTTTGTCTGGATAGCACGCAAGAAACAATACTTTTCACTGTATCCCAATACATGTGACATTAATAAATCAAATCAAATCAATTTGCATACAGGAAGGTCCCACAAACTGTGGCGTCATAATGACCACAGCATCTATTATAGGTTAAATAAAAAACAGAAAATGCAGGAAATATCAGGAGGTTAGGCGAAAAATATGTATAGAAACAAGGTTAACATTTCAGGTTGATGACTTTTCATTGGAACTGTTCATCAATCTGAGAAGTTAACTTTGTTTCTCTCCCCACAGATGCTGTCTGACCTATTGGATATTTCGAGTATTCTACTGTGTTTACTTCAGATTTTCTGCATCCGCAGTCTTTTGCTTTCTCACTTCTATTTTTCATGATGGTAGTTGAGGAAACAATATTGGCCAGGAAGATTTCATCAAACTAGTGATATTGGAATAGGGCCTGGGTGGGAGTGTGATGGGCCAAATGGCCTCCTTCTGCACTGTAGGGATTCTATGATTTCTATGATAGTGCCTCTGCTTAATTTCTCTTTGGAAAAATGGCCCTTCTGACTGTTCAGCACTCCCTCAGTGCTGTACTTAAAATTTAAAGTTCAAAGTTTAAAGTTTATAAAGTTTATTTGTCAGTGTCACAGGTAGGTTGTGAAAATCCCCTAGTTGCCACACTCCGGCGCCTGTTCGGGAGAATTTAGCATGGCTGATGCACCTAACCAGCATGTCTTTTGGACTGTGGGAGGAAACCGGAGGAAATCCATGCAGACACGGGGAGAATGTGCAAACCTCACACAGTCAACCAAGTCGGGAATCGAACTCGGGTCCCTGGAAGGCAGCAGTGCCAACCACTGTGCTATCCTGCCACCCCTAGACCTCGTGCTCAAGCCTCTGAAGTGGGGAATGAACCCACAACCTATTGACTCAGAGGCCGAGAGTGGTGCCCACTGAGCCACAGATGACATTAAAGAATTAGGAGCGAATTTGAAAATGAACCTTTCGAGGGGTACAGTGATGTGCAATTAATTTATTATTTCTGAATGAAAAGACAGAGCATTGCCCAATGAGTTTTCCTCCTACAAATCATTGTCATGCAGCAAACTAGCATTATTATTTGTTTTGAGTCAGCTCCTTTTAATGAATAAATATGCACAGAAACTACTCTGAGACACACTATTATGCAGGAAGACCTGCAAATCTTTCTTGCTAAACACTACAAATGTTCTGATACCTTACAAACACACTCAGGACTGACTGGTTTAGCATGCTAGCAGACATTAAAAGTCTTTGAATGAAGGAACTCCTCCATGTACTATCAGCAGGGCTCAGAGTCAAGGTAAAAATATTAGCAAAACTGGCAGTATCTGCACACACCAACTATGCCCCCAGATTAGAAGTGCCAGCACAGACTACCATCATTCTTCAAAATGCCAGTATGCTTTACCAGCACATGTTTACCCACTGGAGGCACTGCCTCTAGGTTTGATGGCCTGATTGTATGCATAGCTGTCTCTGTGAAGAACTCCACATTCTCCGAAGTTGATTCGTTTGGCAAACCCGATTTCAAAATCCAAGTGCAAGGTTGATGGACTAGTGCTTTTAAATCAAGCCACGTGCTTCCATTATAAAGAGAATCACTTTGAAATGCAGTGATTGCCATGCGTTAAACAAACCCTTAAAAATCAGTATTTTACGCAATATTTTATTTGATGAATATAAAGGTTGATGTTATTTTGAAGTGGGTTGCTAGTTCTTAGAACCTATTTAACCAGACTGCACCAATTATTTTGGATTGTAGAGAACATTGTCAATACTCCACACAGAAAACCTGTTACAGTGATGACCAAATTAGCACTGTTCAACTCAGGGGAGAAATTGGAGAGGTTGAAGACAGGTTATTAACAACTGTGCCATCCTTGCTCGTCTACTCAGGAACACGCATTATAAACTTAATGCGATGGGAGACGCACCAATTCTTTTGAATTGTGCCACAGCTTTCGAACTGGAAGGGAGCCGGGTGAAAGAATGAAAAGCGCCATATGGTGAATAAACCTTTCATCAGGACTGATCTACTGACCAGGCCCGAGGTCTGAAATGTTCTAGTTCATGGGGGGAGGGGGTAGAGTGCTGGTTGGGGGGGGGGCGGGATCATTGAAAGGGTTAAATAAACTATAAAGTACATCAAATTATTAGAATATACCTTACAAAGAAGCACTCCAAACAGGGATTTATTTAGGTTAATACAAGATCGTGGTAACAATATTTATGCCATATTTACCTAAATGAGGCAATAGGATGGTATTTACTCTTAAGAATTGCTAAATATAGTCCTTTAGAGAGTAAAATCACCACCATAGTGGGAGGTTTGTTCTGATATACATCTTTAAACTGACAAGCTGTAGAATTCCTAATGAATGCCTTCTTTCATCTGTATGTCTGTATATATTTGACAGTATAAATATTTAGTAATATGTGAGTCAGCTTGTGATTTTACCCAGATGGACTGATTGATGTCCCAGTTTGACATTGCCAACGATGATTTGTGCAGTTATACAAAGTGTTTTCTTCCCCTCTTATTTCACTAGCAGCAATTAGACAGCTGATAGCAAACACTCTAAGGTGTCTTAAATAGTGAAAAATTCTTTTAGCAGTTACTGCTTCTTCACAGGAATACATTAAACTTAAAACATTTTGTAATATTAACAGATTAGCATTTTATCAGCGGAAATTATAGGGACAAAGTTTGAAATGCAGAGTAAATATTCCAACAAAACAGATCCGATTAATAGTCCTTAATGTAATTATCTTCAAATATCAAACTCTATTAATACAGAGAATATTCTTAAATTGACATATCACTGAAGGAAAATCCAGAACTTTGTTCTGGTTTTTAAGATGATAGCAAAATTCTACTGAGGCCTCAAAAGGGTTAAGGGTTTTGTTCTTTGAATTTGAAGGAATTTAATCAATAAAAAAATATTCTCACACCAAAGAAAGAAAGTTGCATCAATCATATTCGAGCTTTTAATGTCAATTACTGCATTAGATGTAAACTCTGATTTCCACAGATACAGAAACAGGATTAAATTACAGTTTAACTGCAGAAGATCCGTGTATCAGTCTTTTCTCTCGAAGAAGCTGGCATGTGCTATTAGTTTGATGATACAAACATTTCTGGATATTTGTGCTTAAAGCTGCAATATTGCTTTTTTTTGAAAAGCCTACAGAGACCAATTTTGCATCCATCAAAAAAAAAAGTGTAATACAAAAACCTGCCTTGAACAGAATTTTCAGTCACTCTGTAGCATTCTCAGCAATTTTTCAACCTTTTGTAAATTAGTTATAGATAAGAGCAACAATGAAAAAGTATTGCCCTGTTTGGCTCCCGGGTCCATAAAATACTGAAGAGAACTGACAACATAAAGTCCTTAAAACAAATAGAATGGGGCTCTCTGACAAGTGAAGGAATGATGTCTGTTTGTTGTACAATTCTGTCCTGTATAGACCTACAAAAAAACGGCACTCTACTGCAGCTGTGGTTCATGGAGATTTAGCTGTAGCGAGTTCCCCTTAGTTCAATGGTTTTAGCTACACTTGAGATATGATTCAACTACTTCATCTGACACAGTAACAATTCTCATTTTTTATGCAGTATTTTTTTTGGTGAGGGAGAGGGAGGTGGAAATAAATAAGAAATAAACGCATTCCATTCAAGGGCCGTTTTCCTTTTTATTGGATTTGAATACTAATAAATTTGCTATTGACCAGATATAGACTGTGTGGCCCTCGGGCTTAATCCAATGACCTCGATTCACTTGATTATTATGTACTGTACCCTCAATCCATCAGCCTGCATAGACCCAATTACTGACAGTCAGTGCGCTACTTCCTTGTAACCCAAAGAATGGAAAAATTGCAAAAAACAAAGGGTACAGATGGTTAATTTTTATGAGTGATGACAGATTTCAGACAACACACACACACACACACAATATACAATGTAGGGGTAAGCTTACGTATACACACAAGAGTGAAAAATGACCGAACTTGATGGGAAAAGTTTCAAATAAGCCGCATTGTTTCACAAAATATGTCATCAGGAAAAAATGTATTAGCTCTAATCAGTGAAAATGGTTTGATTCATTGCTTAATTTCAAGATGCCAGGCTGTAAATTATATCAGAGCTGCCATAACTAATTTTTGCTGTACTGTGCCAAATGACAAATGAAATGTCCGAGCAACCACAAGTGAAAAGCTTCCATCTTTCCTTCACAGCTGAATATTACTTACCCTAATGATGTATAATAGCCTGGAACTACACTTAACCTGAGCATTAAACGGCAGCATAAACTGTTTACCCAAAGTTGCAAAGAAAACGGCAAACCATACCAAGGAAACCGAGGCTGGTATCTTAACCTCTGCTCCATCCATTTTCACAGGCGACGATAAATAGTAATATCGATTGATTGCAAAATTATTTTTCACAGAATACTGAATTTCAACTGCCTCAACACTTGAGCATTTTGTGCTGTATGTTAACTTTTTTTGTCATATAATAATGTCATAATTACACCATGTAAAACTGTAATATTAATATAGGCAAAGTATGAAAAATAGTAACGTCATAATATTACTCTTTTGTTGCAGTTGTCTATGAAGATTATATAGGCAACAGCAATAACTAGGTAATTTTTTTTTAGTTATGACAAGTTTCGGGGATAGCTATATGTATAAACATTTACATATCCACATATTGCCGTGTGTTTGCAAACACACACACAGACGGACAGTCACACAGACGGACAGATGGATATGCAAGGCAGTAGGGAGTGTGCCGCATGGTATAAAAATTAAAGGGATGGACTTGCATTCCTGCAGCGCCTTTCACATAACCTCTAGTCCACCCCAAAGCACCAAGTAGCCAATGAAGCACCTCTGAAGAGTAGTCACTGTGGTAATGTATCTAAATACCCTGGTAATATCACAGTCAACACTGCAACCAGCTAAATTATTTTGTTTAATGCCACTGAGGCTGGATTTCACTGGTTTCCTGTTTTCATTGTTTAAAACTTTAGACACATTTTACAATTAATGCTGTGCACAAATGCCACCAAAGTCAAAAAAAATTAAGACTATGAAAATTAGTATTACATAAATAGAAATGGAAACATTGGCCTTTATTATAAGTATTTTCGATGTAAAGCCTAAATCTCACTAGTTAAGGAGAACGTTGAAATTTTGCATGTCTTAAATATATTTATGGTGCAATTATTTTTAGGTTTACAGTCTGTTTAACCGCAATGGAAAACATGTGTACCGTTCAGTAATTCAAAATAAATTAACCCCTGCCCCGCCAACCCCAAATTTCTGTTGGATCTCAGAACTGGAAATGAAAAAGAATCAAGTGAGTTGAAAAAGATAGCCTTTTCTTAAAAAAACCCACCATATGTAATTAATGACAATAAAAGCAAATTACTGCGGATGCTGGAAGCTGAAACAAAAAGAGAAAATGCTGTAAAATCTCAGCAGGTCTGGCAGCATCTGTAAAGCTTTGACAAAGGGTCATCTGGACTCGAAACGTCAGATCTTTTCTCTCCTTACAGATGCTGCCAGACCTGCTGAGATTTTCCAGCGTTTTCTCTTTTGGAATTAATCACAATTTCCCAGGGAAGACAGCAAATACATTTTTAATGATCACTGTCATGGAGGTATTTAGTCTGATTCTGACATTCCCCCTTCTTACCATTCCACTGATGGTCCGATTGCAAAAAAGCTATTCCCTCTTGCAGGGGCGCCCAGGAGATATGCAGGTTAGGTTGATTGGCCATGCTAAATTAACCCTAGTGTAAGGGGGATTAGCAGGGTAAATATGAGGGGTTACATGAAGGGGGTCTGGGTGGGATTGTGGTCGGTGCAGACTCGATGGGCCGAGTGGCCTCCTTCTGCACTGTCGGGATTCTACGATTCTATGAGAACAAGGGGCATAACCTTAGAAACAGAGCTAGGTCATTTGGGTGTGATGTCAGGAAGCACTCCTTCACTCAAAGGGTGGAAGAAATCTGGAACTCTCTCTCCCAACAAGCTGCCGAGCCTGGGTTCAATAGAAAATTTCAAAACTGAGATCGTCAGACCTTTGTGGGGTCAGGGAATTAAGGCTTAGGGAACCAAGGCAGACAAATGTACTTTAGCTACAGATGAGCCATGAACTAATAGAGTGGCAGAACAGGCTCAAGAGGCTGAATGGTCTCCCCTTATTCCTATGTTTCCCAGCATGGAAAATAAGCCCATGGTGCCGTTGCCCTGAAGCCAACACAAATGGCAACTTGCTATCAGTTTTAGAAGCAGTTTCATTGCATTTCATTTATTAAGTACTTTATTTTCTCCAGAGACTTTTCACCCATTGTTGGAGCGTTTCCAGTCAGAGGGCTGGATAATGAAGTGATTTGACACGCAGTCCTTTTGCCTTTGGGATCTGGCTTTGAGTCCAATTCAGGCTGGTGAATGGAAGTAACTTCTTTCTGACAAGTACCAAGCAAGACTGGTTTGTGACAATGTCAACTCAATTCCTGATGAACATAAAATGGTGCAAAATGTAGCGCCATCTCAGGTCATCTCATTCACAAAAGCTACAAGGTTTGCTGGTGTGGGAGCAGGAAGTTCTGTGCTGTTGTGGGTTCAAGACCATTTCAAGGGAAATTCCTGGAGCATTAATAGAGGGCGATTTCTCTTGCATGCTATTTTGTAGAATGAAATGCATGATTCTGACCTTGGACAAGAAAGGACAAATATTTAGTCCCATCATCTTCCACCTTGACCAACACACATGTTCAAATTCCCACAATATGGGTGGGGGCATCTGGTGACATGTCTGGTTAGTTAGGCTTTGTCCCTCATTCTTCATCTCAAAATGTTTTTTTCTGCTGTAACTTTCTGGAAGTTCAAGATGTTAACAGCGCGGCAAGGGCAATGCGGCATCTGGGATCTCGGTGAACAATGGGACCAAAATGTTCCTTAACCAGTGAGATTTAAGGATTGAGAAACAGGAATAATGATAGAGAATGAAATAGGGTGAATCAGAGGCAAATCAGGTACAGAATGCAGAGATTGGATAGAGAGAGAGTTAATTTTGATTTGATTTGTCACATGTATTAGGATACAGTGAAAAGAATTGTTTCTTGTATGCTACACAAAGCATACCGTTCATAGAGAAGGAAATGAGGGAGTGCAGAATGTAGAGTTGCAGTCATAGCTAGGGTGTAGAGAAAGATCAATTTAATGCGAGGTAGAACCATTCAAAAGTCTGGTGGCAGCAGGGAAGAAGCTGTTCTTGAACCGGCTGGTACGTGACCTCAAATTTTTATATCTTTTTCCCCACGGAAGAAGGTGGAAGAGAGAATGTCCGGGGTGCATGGGGTCCTTAATTATGCTGGCTGCTTTGCCAAGTGTAGACAGAGAGATTAAAGAGAGATAAAGCAAAAGGAAGATATTTTTTTCCCCCCAATGTCAAATTGCTAACATCAATTTACAATATGCAGGAATGAGATTGAACAGTTGAAATTGTTTCTTTCCTGGGCCAGAGTTTGACTGGGATTGCATTCACAATTAGAAGGGGAGATAAGTTAAGTTCCAGGCCTAACTTTTTGCAGTGAGTTCAATTGATAATTGATGTGCAAGACCAAAAGCAGGGAAGCCCAGGGTGAAAAGCCATTTCTGTGAAGCAAATAGCGGAACCGTATAATTTGACCAGCAAATTCAGGAGATTTACAATTCATGTCCTATCTCCTAATCCCTGAAATTGCTTGCTGATGTATGCATTGATAATGGTGTATCTCATTAATACCCTGTTGTTTTACAACAGGATTTGGCCTTTCATAGAGATACTTTGCATTTGTAGTACCCATACCCCAAGACTTAGTCATCTTAACGTGAAACCGCTTGAAAAAGAGGTAATACAGAACTTTACAGGTACATTTTAAACACCAGATATTTAAGTTTGAGAACTCGCAGAACTCGTAGGGGCGGCACGGTGGCACAGTGGTTAGCGCTGCTGCCTCACAGCGCCAGGGTCCCGGATTCAATTCCCAGCTTGGGTCACTGTCTGTGTGAAGTTTGCACATTCTCCCTGTCTCTGCATGGGTTTCCTCCGGGCGCTCCGGTTTCCTCCCATATTCCAAAAGACGTGCTGGTTAGGGTGCATTGACCCGAACAGGCGCCGGACTGTGGCGACTAGGAGAATTTCACAGTAACTTCACTGCAGTGTTAATGTAAGCCTTACTTGTGACTAATAACTAAAACTTAGCTTAGTATCTAATTATTTTAGACTAGGTTATTTTAAAAGTAGCTATTGTAGATTTAAATTTTATTTTAATATGCTGTAATATAGGGAATGATGCTGTGAAAAGGTGTTTAAACAGTTTGCCACGGCTAAGAAGAATTATTTGCACACGTGAACAATTATTGCTACGATAACGCTGCCCTTTTGAACCAGGCGCTGAAATATCTGATTAGTTCTTGTGTTACACTGTTAGGCATTCGGCTTTCGCCAAAGGGGCAGCTATTATTATTAACATCATTTGTCTGAATCATTACTCCGAACCTTGGTTCAGCAAGCACTACGAGCGTGGCATTGTAATAAATGACCGCAGAAATCTTCTTAGCTTCAGACGGTTTTTATCTGCCAACTCTCTACCATCAACTCCATCTTTCTGAGAAGCTCGAAATCCCCAAAAGGGATGGTGTGTCTATTTGTTTTCCACTAGGTTACCACTCTGTCTATTGCTATTTGGATTAAAAAGGGTGAATTCAATTCATTCAGATGACACAAAAACCACTGATACAGTAATTTTTTTTTGCCCAAGAGGAAACACAGAAAACAAAGTTGCTGAATACAGGCCAAGACTAGCAGGATGCATAGCACCAAGCAATCTCCACTGCACTCATCTTCAATTCTTTTTAAGCACATGCAGCTTTTCATCAGTTTGTAAAGATTGGAGAGGTTTAACTTGAGGCAGCAGAGAAATAGGAGCAATATTGATCTTTAGTTTATCGAGTTAAACCATTATCCCTTCAAGATCGATTTACAGATAACAAGCTATCCATACTCACGTCAATAATTTTAACTGGAAATCAATCAGAATTTCTTTCTTATTTGTGAGCCGTAGTGTCAATTCTCATAGAATGACATAGCACAAAAGGAGGCCACTCAGCCCATCATGCTGGTGACAGCTTTTTGAATGAGATGTGGTTAGGTGAGATTTTCCAGCCCTTCACACCAGCGGAACCCCTGGCTGGCAAGCCATGCAAAAAGCCGTAGACATCGGTGGGACTGGAAGATCACCCCGGCGGCCAATGGCAAACAGTCACCGGCACTGGAAAACACACTGGCGGGCTCGGGGGGCAGAAAATGGGCGGGATTTTATGGCCTCACTCATCCCGAAACCGTAATGTCCCACCCGAGATCAACAGACCTTTCCACTGTCCATCCCTCACCTGCTCTGATTCCCGTGGCGGGCAGGCCAATAAAATTCTGCCCTTTGTGCTTCATGACTGCAACCCAAGAATGAATCTATCCAGTGTGGGCTTCAATGGCCTCACGCCTGGTCTTCGTTTGTGGAGACCAGTAGTGATTCACGTCGGGATCCCCCTACTCTTCAGAGACCCGGGAGCAGTGAGAATCTGGCTTGAAACTGACTAAGCATATTTAAATGGATATTTAGAGTCAAAGATGTTTACAGCTTGAAAACAGGCCCTTTGGCCCAACTTGTCCATGCCACCCTGTTTTTAATCATTAAGCTAGTCCCAACTGCCCATATCCGTCTATACCAATCTTCCCCATATAACTGTCTAAATGTTTGTTAAAAGACAAAATTGTATCTGCCTCTACTACTGCCTCTGGCAGCTCGTTCCAGACACTTACACCTTCTGTGTGACAAAATTGACCCTCTGGACACTTCTGTATCTCTCCCCTCTCACCTTAAACCTATGGCCTCTAGTTTTAGACTCCCCCACCTTTGGGAAAAAATGTTGGCTGTCTACCTTATCTATGCCCCTCATTATTTTATAAACCTCAATAAGAACACTCCTAAGTCTCCTACACTTCAGAGAAAAAAGTCCCAGTCTATCCAGTCTCTCCTTATAACTTATACAAGCAAGTCCTGGTAACATCCTAGTAAATCTTTTCTGCACTCCTTCTAGTTTAATAATATCCTTTCTATAATAGGGTGACCAGAACTGTACACAGTATTCCAAGTGTGGCCTTATCAATGTCTTGTACAACTTCAACAAGACATTCCAACTCCTGTATTCAATGTTCTGACCGATGAAACCATGCATGCTGAATGCCTTCTTCATCACCCTGTCCACCTGTGACTCCACTTTCAAGGAACTATGAACCTGTACCCCTAGATCTCTTTGTTCTATGCTTTATCATTAACTGAGTAAGTCCTGCCCTGGTTTGATCTGCCAAAATGCATCACCTTGCATTTATCTAAATTAAACTCCATCTGCGATTGGTCAGCCCACTGGCCCAATTGATCAAGATCCGTTGCAATCCTAGATAACGGCACGGTGGCACAGTGGTTAGCATTGCTGCCTCACAGCGCCAGGGACCCGGGTTCGATTCCCGGCTTGGCTCGCTGTCTGTGTGGAATCTGCACGTTCTCCTCGTGTCTGCGTGGGTTTCCTCCGGGTGCTCCGGTTTCCTCCCACAGTTGGAAAGATATGCTAGTTAGGTGCATTGACCCGAACAGGCGCTGAAGTGTGGCGACTAGGGGAATTTCGCGGTAACTTAATTGCAGTGTTAATGTAAGCCTTACTTGTGACTAATAAATATACTTTAACTAGGGCGGCACGGTAGCACAGTGGTTAGCACTGCTGCTTCACAGCTCCAGAGACCTGGGTTCGAATCCCGGCTTGGGTCGCTGTCTGTGTGGAGTTTGCACATTCTCCCTGTGTCTGCGTGGGTTTCCTCTGGGTGCTCTGGTTTCCTCCCACAGTCCAAAGATGTGCGGGCTAGGTTGATTGGCCATTCTAAATTGCCCCTTAGTGTCCCGGGATGCATAGGTTAGAGGGGTTAGTGGGTGAAATATGTAGGGATATGTGGATAGGGCCTGGATGGGATTGTGGTCGGTGCAGCCTCGATGGACCGAATGGCCTCCTTCTGCACTGTAGGATTCTATGATAACCTTCTTCATTGTCCACAATGCCACCAATCTTGGTATGATCTGCAAACTTACAAACCATGCCTCTTATATTCTCATCCAAATCATTAATATAAATGACAAATAACAGCAACGATCCCTGAGGGCACCGCTGGTCACAGGCCTCCAGTTTGAAAAACAACCCTGTACAATCACCCTCTGGCTTCTGTCACCAAGCCAATTCTGTATCCAATTGGCTACCTCACCCTGGATCCTGTGAGATTTAACCTTATGCAACAACCTACCATGCAGTACCTTGTCAAAGGCCTTGCTAAAGTCCATGTCCACTGCCCTTATCTACCTTCTTGGTTACCCCTTAAATATGCTAATCTGGTTCCCACCCTCATTCTCCACACACTTGTCAATCACATACACACAAAGGCAACATGGAGATTTCATTTTGGAGCACTTAACTTTAATCAAAGGAAATCTACATAACCATATTTAACCAGACACAATTGGTCTTTTAAGGAAGGCAAGAGCTACAAAACCTCTGTGCAGAAGATTTTAAAAATGGTTTTGAAAAGCAGATCGGAGGCTACTGATACACAGAAAATATAAATGTGGCTGTAAAAGCAAAAAAAAAGTTAATGCAGAATTTCCTGCAAGCCGAACTTCCCATCACTTTTTAAAGTTTCCCTACTGCGACTTAATTGGGGTTGATCTTTCAGAGTTGCGAAAGTACTAACACAGAGCACTCCGAAAAGATGTTGAATGCTTGCCAGGATTAACCAGTTTAGGATTTATTTGTATTCAAATTGCTGGGGATGCATGCGGCAGCAACAACTACAGGACTATAAAGCGTCAGCTTTCATTTGCCCCGTGGTGTCCCTTTGCTACTGCAGTATTATTTTACTGGCAATTACACTCATTGTAACCAGGCTTCTGTTATATCCTGTCCCTGTTGCTTGAGGAACTGCCATTTAATATACAACCTTGATCACATGTTCTGCTAGATATAGTACAGCGAATACAGACAGCCATTTGTTCAAAGGTCTGAGCACTTGTGCACAGACTCGTATTCATAAGACAGTGTTTTCAGACTGATGCACTGTATGGCTCATTGGGTCATTTTATAATCTCTGTGCAAACTGTGCAACAGGTGCGGATGAATAACATAGAATGCACATCATTAGCTTACGATTTCACAACAGTTTGCTTGGAAGACTCGGGGCCCCTGACAAAACCAGCGAGGTACTGTCAGTCTGGGAGGTGCGCTTTCACTTATTTCATCAAATTTCGTTGACTCTTGAATCACGAACAATTGCACAATTTCTTTGCATCTGAGAAATTACAGCGTCAAACATCATAACATTTGTGTCATCACATAGAATGTCAACGGTAGTTTAAAAGGTGGTGATCCAATTAAAGCCTAATCTACACTCTACAGAGATTAATTTTTTTAATTTCAGTTTAATGAATGATAAATACTTGTTTCTTAATCAGTGTTCAATTATGCCAATAATTACCAACTGGTGAAAGCTACTATTGTGTCGGTAATGACATTTCAGAATGCAAACAATTTTATAATTGAATGTGTTTCAGATCCCCATCCAGTTCGAATGGAAATGTAAGAGCTGTGAGTTAAAATGGAAATGCTTTAAATGTGTATAAGGAGAATGTTAATTGTCGTGCAACCCAGGTAAAAGGTTTCAAGAGTGAATGTGGAAGGGCAGGTGGGCGAGAGAAATGGGATGCCTAGCAACTTCTCCTTTTACCAGTTGGGGGCTAGAACAGTCTCAGCTAATCCCTTTGCAGTCGTGCATTTATACTGCTCCCAACTCAACTCCAATCGCCATGGTGAGTACCAGTACGGTGTGCTGGGGGAAGGTGGGGAGGGGCAGGAGGTGGCGCAGATGGGATGCAAATCCATATCTGCAATACCCAATATACCAATTTCACAGTTGACACTGTGGAGCGGGATGTTACGACCTTGCGAGGGCGAGATCGTCAAATCCCACCCGAGGCCAACGGAGAGTTCCATTCTGCAAGGCAGTAAAATTCCGGCCCATAAAGACAGAGCTAAGGTGAAGCATTTCCTCATGTTACCTCTTAACCATTCAGAACCGGGGAGAAATTGAGCCCATTGAGTCTCAGCCATTTGGGGTGAAGCTCACTCATTTCAGTTAAAAAGACACATGTTTTGAAGCATCTCGTTTTTTAAAAAACCCGTATCTATGTGCCTAAGTAGGTTGCCAAACATACTGACAATTCTTGATCATAAATGTCACTCCTAAGCTCT
The DNA here is from genome assembly GCF_964213995.1 of Mustelus asterias. Lineage (NCBI taxonomy): Eukaryota > Metazoa > Chordata > Chondrichthyes > Carcharhiniformes > Triakidae > Mustelus > Mustelus asterias. The sequence continues at coordinate 134,906,150 of NC_135807.1, forward strand.
AGTCAAGGCACATTTAGGGGAAAGAATAGCTCCTCCAGCCCCACAACCCTCCAAGATCCCTGTGCTACTCTAATACGACTTGTAGCTCCCCAATTTTCATTTCTTTCCATCTCTCGTTCTTCTTTTAATACACTCCTCAAAATCTACCTCTTTGACCAAGCTTTTGGCCATCTGTCCTGGTATCTCTCACAGAATCCCTAAGTACAGGAGGAAGCCATTCGGCCCATCGAGTCTGCACCGACCACAATACCACCCAGGCCCTATTCCTGTAACCCCACACATTTACCCTGCTAATCCCCCGACACTAGGGTCAGTTTAGCACGGCCAATCAACCTAACCTGCACATCCTTGGACTGTGGGAAGAAACCGGAGCACCCGGAGGAAACCCACGCAGACAGGAGGAGAACATGCAAACTCCACACAGATAGTCACCCATGGCCAGAATTGAACCTGGGATCCTGGTGCTGAGAGGCAGTAGTGCTAATCACTGTGCCACCCTTATGTAGCTCGCTGTCAGGGTTATCTTTGTAACACTCTAGTGAAATGCATTGGGAGATTTTATTACATTGAAAGCACTCTATAAATGTAAGTTGTTGCAGTTTGGCTCTGGGTTTGCAGAATGCCTTCCATTCTAAAGCACTGACATCTCCATCCCAATAAACAAAGCAAATCACAAAATGCAAACAGGAAAATAAAACAAAATCAATGCAGCAAGTGACACACAGCTGTCACCAAAAAACCTGATATAGGATTTAGAACATGGGAACAGTACAGCACAGGAATAGACCCTTTGGCCCACGATCTTGTGCCAAACATGACGCCAAATTAAACTAATCCCTTCTGCCTGCCCTTGGTCTATACCCTCTATTAGTTGCATATTCGTCTGCTTATCTAAAAGCCCTTAAATGTCCCTATCGTATCTGCCTCCACCACTACCCCTGGCAGCACGTTCCAGATACCTACCACTCTCTGTGGAAAAAACTTGCCCCTCACATCTTCTTTGAAATTTCCCCCTCTCACTGTAAGTGCATGCCCTCTGGTATTAGACATTTCAAATCTGGGAAAAAGATTCTGATTGCCAAGCCTATCTATGTCCCTCATAATTTTATAGCCTTCTATCAGGGGAGGCGATGGCCTTGTCATATTATCGCTAGAGTATTAATCCAGAAACTCAGCTATTGCTCTGGGGACCCAGGTTCGAATCCCACCATGGCAGATGGTGGAATTTGAATTCAATAAAAGAAAAATATGGAATTAAGAATCACACTGATGATCATGAAACCACTGTCAATTCTTGGAAAAGCCCATCTGGTTCACTAACGTCCTTTAGGGAAGGAAATTTGCCTGGACTGGCTACATGTGACTCTAGAGCCAGGTTGATTCTGGAGTCACATGTAGCCAGACCAGGTAAGGTCTGGAAACTAGGGATGGGCAATAAATGCTGGCCAGCCAGTCACGCCCATGTCCACACGAATGCATTGAAAAAAAAATCAGGTCTCCCCTCAGCCTCCGCCCGCTCCAGCGAAAACAACCTTGTGCATGAGACGCAAAAACCCAGTCTGCAGATGCAACAGGTGATCAAGAAGGCAAATGGGATGTTGGCCTATATCGCAAGGGGGATAGAATATAAAAGCAGAGATGTCTTGCTGCATCTGTACAGGGCATTGGTGAGGCTGCAGCTGGAATGCTGTGTGCAGTATTGGTCCCCTTATTTGCGGAAGGATATATTGGCCTTGGAGGGAGTGCAGAGAAGGTTCACCAGGTTAATACCAGAGATGAGGGGTGTTGATTATGAGGAGAGACTAAGCATATTGGGTTTGTACTCGGAGTTTAGAAGGCTGAGGGGGGATCTTATGGAGATCTATAAGATAATGAAGGGGCTGGATAGAGTAGAGGTGGAGAGATTCTTTCCACTTAGAAAGGAAGCTAGAACTAGAGGACACAGCCTCAAAATAAAGGGGGGTCAGTTTAGGACAGAGTTGAGGAGGAACTTCTTCTCTCAGAGGGTGGTGAATCTCTGGAATTCTCTGCCCACTGAAGTGGTGGAGGCTACCTCGTTGAATATGTTTAAATCACGGATAGATGGATTCCTGATCGGTAAGGGAATTAGGGGTTATAGGGATCAGGCGGCTAAGTGGATCTGATCCACTTCAGATCAGCCATGATCTCATTGAATGGCGGGGCAGGCTCGAGGGGCTAGATGGCCTACTCCTGCTCCTATTTCTTATGTTCCTATGTTCTTATAACCGTAGTTTGTCCAGCCTCCCCTATAGCCCATACCCTCTCATCCAGGCAGCATCCTGGTCATCCTCTCCAAAGCCTCCACATCCTAAATTAGTTAAAGAGTAAGTAATAAGGAGAACTCATTTTCCACTTGCTTCTGGGGTACCTTGCTTTAAGAGTGAATGGAAGAAGATACCCTGAGGTTTTATTGAGAGTCACTTAGTTTGAAGCCAAGGGATACACAAAGCAGTGAGGTAAAATGTTCCTGATGAATTTTCACAAAGTACTAGAGGACTGGACTGGTGCAGAAGCTGAACCACATTTAATCATCAGTGTACCAAGAAACACTCTTTCAGGATGAAAGATGAAGTGAGAAGAAAAAATTATAATCATCAAATGTTCAAAGATGGGCTCGTTACATTTCTGGGATTTCAAGGGCAGGGATCTCTCTCCACTTGAGACATCAGCATGTTTTAAAAGCTAGAAATTACTAAAAAAAGGAGGATGTTCAGATGTGATCCAATAATAGTCACGTTGTTTCAGAGCACTTCATCCAGCTGCACTTGTTCGCAAGTACAGAAATAACACATCTCCTGTCTACCTGATTGACATGTGCACAACACCAGATCAGTGCATAATGAGAGCTATCAAGTTGCCACGCGCACTCTGCTGCTGTCAGCTGGAATCATCTGCCCAATTCTCCGAGCTACAGCACAGCCTTATCCTGTCTCCTCTCTCTTTCTAGCCTGAAGATCTGAACTAAAGGAAATTTGGGCAGAATCGAATGAGTTCCAATTGAAAATGGCCCCCATTAACAAATAATTGCCATAACTTGGTGTGGACCGTGAAGAATCTTTTGCTGAATTTAAGCAATTCTGTCAAAATCGACGTGTAAAGTTAAATTACACTCTGATTGAAGCAAAAGAGAAAATGCTGGAAAATCTCAGCGGGTCTGGCAGCATCTGTAAGGAGAGAAAAGAGCTGACGTTTCGAGTCCAGATGATCCTTTATCAAAGCTAAAAGGCATAGAAAGTGAGAGATATTTATACTGCAGGGTGAGGGAATGAAAGATGGGTCATAGCTACAAAACCAAGGGGAAAGGCTGCTAATGGCAGCCCAGAGAGAGAATAGAAGGTGTGAATGGCCAAACGGCAGAGAAGCTGAAATCAGAGGGTAAACTGTGACAGATAAAGATGTGGGGGGAGGGGGGGGGGAATGGGTGGGAGAGAGGTAAAATTGAGAAAAGGGGGAAAGGAGAAGCAAAGGGAAGAGGGAAAGAAAAGGCGGGATAAAAAAGGGGGAAAGAGTGGGGGGGGGGAAGAAAAATAAAGAAAGACAATAAAGAAATAAAAGGTAGAGAACAGTTAAAAATTAAATGAAAACAAAGGTGTTGAGCTGGGATACAGCAAATCATCTGAAGTTGTTGAATTCGATGTTGAAACCAGAAGGTTGTAAAGTACCTAGCCGGAAGATGAGATGCTGTTCCTCCAGTTTGCATTGAACTTCACTGGAACAAAGCAGCAGACCAAGGACAGTCGTGTGGACATGGGAGCAGGATCGTGTGTTAATTGTAGCAGTTTGATTTTGCTTCATACATAATCCAAAATTTTAAAATTAGGGTGGGATGTGTTGACTCCAGTACAACATCTCGATATCAATATGTCCCTTGATGTTGACAACATGATTCAAAGCTGTTAATGTAGCGCACAGAGCAAAAAAAAAAGGCATGGGGAGATTTAATAGAGGTGTTCAAAACATCGAGGGGTTTTGATAGCATCAACAGGGTGAAATTGTTTCCACCGGCAGGCGGGTCAGTAACCAGAGGACACAGATTTAGGGTAATTAGCAAGGGAGAGTTAAAAAAAAAGGAGAATGTTTTTTGACAGAACGAGTCGCCATGACCAGGAACGAGCTGTTTGAAAGGCGGTCAGGACAGATTTAGCAACAACTTTCAAAAGAAAACTGAATAAGTATTTGAAAATGTAAACCTTGTGGAGCTATGGGAAAGCATAGCTGAGTGAAATGAATTGAACGGATCTTTCTGACAGCTGGGATAGTAACAATGCCCTGAATAGCCACCTTCTGTGTTGATTGATTCTACATATGTTGTGATGCCAGTTAGACTCTCTCAGATCAGAAGTCTCACTTGGCCGTATAAATCCAGTGTGAATGACTCGATAAAGGGAACCATAAATAGTAATCCAGTTTTCTCTGATATGCAAAAGGCATTCAGCAAGTAAACGCAATATGACACTTACGTGAATGCAACAGGACAATATTAAGCTTCAAAGGAAACTAACACCACTCATTAGAAGTACGCGTGAGGTCAATTTATTTGGTGCCCATCACACAGGCTAACATTGTTACTTCCAGAGACTATTACAATAGCTGATGTGGAAAATGGAAAGACTCGCAGTGAAGAGAAAGGATGCGGAGCCAAAACTAATTGAACAGTGTCTTCTGTTTATATAACCACTTTCGCGATCACTGGGCATCCCAAAGCATTTCACAGCCAATGAAGTGCTTTTGAAGCACAGTATCTGCTGTGATATGAGATACGCGGCAACCAATTTATGCACAGCAAGCTCCCACAAACAGCATGTGATAATGGCCAGGTAATCTGTTTCCGTGATATTGGTTGAAGAATAAATATTGGCCAGGGTTTCAGGGAGAACTCCCCTGCTCTTCTTCGAATGAGTGCTATGGGATCTTTGACATCCACCTGAGAGGAAGAATGGGACAAAAGACAGCAGTCCTGACAGTGCACTCAGATACTCACTGGCATGTCTGCCTTGATTCTGTGCTCAAGTCTATGAAGTGGGATTTGAACGCGCAACGTTTTGACTCGAGGTGTGAGTGCTACCAACTGAGCAACCGATGACACTGTACACCTGCTATTAGCTTTTTACAGACAGGTATGCAGATTTGAACAATTTGACTGGCTCCAACTGGATGTTTCATCAAATTTCTGATCACTGGTTACATGCAAGGACCATCTGGTAGGACTGCAAAACACCACAATCTGTTTTGATGGGTAGGGACTGTATGATATGGTCACTGGATGTCAAAGTGACAGCTACTGGCATGTTATGCAGTTTGTAGATGGTGACTGTGTCTGTTGGAGAGACATGGTCGCTGGAAGCAGGCTTTAGCTCTCTGAACATGCCAGTATGCTATTTGGTCTGAAACTGGGTGCTTTACACAAGCAAATAGCAAGATTATTGAAGCATCCTAAACAAAAGAATTACAGTAACTGTACAGGAATGACTTTTACATTTACTATCTTAGTTAAAAGAAATGCCTACTACTTCTTAAAGCTCGCCTAATGGACAAATATCATCAAATAACTGACAAGTGTATAGCTTTATTTAAAAAAAGATGTCCTCACTGTGAAATGTTAGTCTTGATTAGAATTCCCCCTCCTTGCAAGAGCTCCAAAGAACCACGTCCAAGCTCAAGCTAACACCCAGGCTTTCTCTGTACCAATATGAACCAACAATCCAGACAGATACTCCTTGCACTTTGGAGAGCCTCTCTCAAGCTGTGGAAATCAATAACATCACACTCGAGGCTCCCATCACATCCCACTAATTAGCCCTAGGTTCAAACTGGTGTGTACGGCACATTACATTCCTAGTTGCCTTTGTCATTAATACAATATAATCTGTGGGAGGAAGCAGTGAAATTCTTTCAGAATTGCCTTCAATGTACAAGGAGACCACCCCACAGGACACCAGGCAACACAAGGTGCAGTAACCTAGGGCATCATGGTACTACTAAGGGAAATTGTGAAATAAATCCAGTAATTTGAGCTCTACTAACTGGAAAAATAACCATCAAAGCTGCAGGACTGTCATATAAATGCAACCAGCTCAGAAATGCCCTTCAGGGAAGAGAATCTACTATTCTCATCTGGTTGGGTCCACATTTCCACCTTACACGCTTACCTCTTAATGCCCCCAGGGCAACTGAGGATGGGTAATAAATGTTGCTAGATAGATATCTACCAATTTACACCCCCTGCATGATTTACACCTCCATTCCATTTTACACTGCGCCCTCCCATAGAAATACCCTGTCCAATTTACACCCACCAGGTTTACATCCCTACCTCATTTATACCCCACCTCGTTTATGCCCCTGTCTAATTTAAATACTACCCCTTTCTCGCCCCCACCAATTTTACACTCTATTTTAATGGGTTTCAATGGAGTAGAAATTCAGCTGAGTGTGTATCTTGGGGGGGGGGTTGCAAATGGGATGGGCCATACATCAGTTAGGATGTGATGAAGGGCCAAACGCAAATAGAGCTGCATGCAAAATGGCGTTTCGAGCAGCAGGTTAAAATCAGAGGTCTTGGGCGACTTTTTTTAAAAGTCAAAACAATTTTGTCCCATGTTATTAAAGCTTTCAATGAAGCTTGTCAAGCCACACACTCACCCTTTGCCAATGGGATAAATGACCTTATCCACGATATTAGGGGGAGAGCCAATGACTCACTGTGTATTTGAAGTTCCAAGCGGAGATTTTTAAGTGCTTGTAAATCTTTAAATCATATTTATACATTACCCACTTCTGTAAAGTGCAAGTATAAATTAAGTAGAAATCAATACACCTGACTCCATTCATTTTACAATTTCTTTTCTACCGAAAATGATGGTACAGTGTACTGGAGTACACTGACTTATCACCCTTGTGCAGGGGTTTGTTTGCATAATGCTACATCTGGATTGCACCAAAACATTTTTACAGAAATAAAATATAATGGTACATTTTGCGTCTCTTGTACTTCAACATCCAAGTATTTCTTGATAGTCAAGATGATTCCAGGAATCACCATTATAGTGATTGAGAACGAGATCTTGATTCAGTTGAATAGGATTGCTCTGTCTGGCTGTTGGAAGTCGCAAAGCTAATACAGTACCTTTGCCTACCCAGGTTTAGAGGACAAGGATTGGAATTTTTGTGCTAGTCCCTATGCCAACCGATGCCTTTCTTCTCAACCATTTGGCCCTTTATAGTTCCTATACCAACTTAGTCCTAACTCATGCCAACCCTTGCCCCACCCAACCCACCATCCTTTGCCCTTACAGCTATCATGCCAACTCATCTAGAACCCACACTGGGAAGAACTCCGGACCCATGCAGAGATGAGATAAATTGGAGATCAAGAAGGTGAAGTTGTAAGTGTCTTTGGCACACTTCACCTTATTGAAAAAATACTCAATCATAAAAACCCATTTACATTCTTTCATTATGTAGAAACATAGAAAATAGAAGCAGGGGCAGGCCATTCAGCCCTTCAAGCTCGTTCCGCCGCCATTCATTATGCTCATGGCTGATCCTCAAATTCAATATCCTGATCCCCCTTCCTCCCATTTCCTTTAATCCCTTAGCCCAAAGAGCTAGATCTAATTACTTCTTGAAATCACACATTTTGGCCTCAGTTACTTTCTGTGGTAGTGAATTCTACAGATTTACCACTCTCTGGGTGAAGACAGTCCTAGAAGGTTTACCCCTTATTCTCAAACTATGATGCCTAGTTCTAGACTCCCACACCATCGGGAACATTCTTTCTGAATCTACCTTGTTTAATCCTGTTAGAATTCTATAAGTTTCTATGAGATCCCCTCTCACTCTTCTAAACTCCAGTGAATATAATCCTAACCGACTTAGTCTCTCCTCATATGACAGTCCTGCCATCCCAAGAATCAGCCTGGTAAACCTTTGCTGTACTCCCTCTATAGCAAGAACAACCTTCCTCAGGTAAGGACACCAAAACTGCACACAATACTCTAGATGTGGCCTCACCAACATCCTATACAATTGCAGAAAACATCACTATTCCTATACTCAAATCCTCTCGCTCTGGAGGCCAACATACCATTTGCCTTCTTTGGTGCCTGCTATACCGGCCGCTTCCTTTCAGCGACTGATGCACAAGGACACCAAGTAAAGCTTAAAGTTAAAGTTTATTTATTAGTCACAAGTAAAGCTCGCATTAACACTGCAATGAAGTTACTGTGAAATTCCCTTCGTCGCCACACTCTGGCGCCAGTTCAGGTCAATGCATCTAACCAGCACGTCTTTCAGACTGTGGGAGGAAACCGGAGCACCCAGAGGAAACCCATGCAGACACGGGGAGAACGTGCAAACTCTACACAGACAGTGACCCAAGTCAGGAATGTAGTCAGGTCCCTGGCGCTTTGAGGCAGTAGTGCTAACCACTGTGCCACCGTGCTGTCTCGCTGAGTATCCACCTCTCAATTTACACCCATTCAAATAATAATCTGCCTTCCTATTTTTGCTGCAGAAGTGGATGCCTCACATTTATCCACATTATACTGCATCTGCCATGCATATGCCCAATCACTCAGCCTGTCCAAATCATGCTGAAGCACCTCTGCATCCTCCTCACAGCTCACCCTCCCACTCTACTTTATATCATCTGCAAATTTGGAGATTACACATTTAGTTCCCTCTTCCAAATGATTAATAGATAATGTGAACAGTTGGGGTCCTAGTACAGATCCCTGCGGTACCCCACCAGTACCCCATCTGCCAATAAGAAAAGGACCCATTTATTCCAATTCTTTTCTCCCTGTCTGTTGACCAGCTTTCTATTCATCCCAAGACACTACCCGCAATCCCATGCGCTTTAACTTTATATCGTAATCTGCTATGTGAGACCTTGCCGAAAGCCTTCTGAAAGTCTAAAAGAACCACACGCACCGGTTCTCCCTGGTCAACTCTACTACTCATATCCTCAAAGAATTCCAGTAGATTTGTCAAGCATGATTTCACTATCATAAATCCATGCTGACTTTCTCTGATTATACCAGTGCTTTTCAAATACTGTGCTATGAAATCCTTGATAATGGACTCCAGTAACATCCCTACTACTGACATTAGGCTCACTGGTCTATGGTTCCCTGTTTTCTCTCTGCCTCCCTTTTTGAATAGCGGGCTTACATTAGCTACCCTTCAATCCGTAGGAACCATTCCAGAGTCCAACAAATTTTGGAAAATACCACCAATGGATCTACTATTACTAGAGCCACTTCCTTAAGTACTCTTAAGTACTGATGAAGATTATCAGGCCTTGGAGATTTAGCTACCTTCAATCCCATTAATTTCCCCAATGCCATTTCTCTATTAATACTGATTTCATTCAGCTCCACACTAAAACTTGTGTTTCTCAGAACATCCAGTCCATACCTTCCTTTGTGAAGACAGAAGCAAAGTACAAATTTAGTTCCTCAGCCATTTGTTTGTTGCCCACTATCATAAAATCCTTACAATGCAGAAGGCGCCCATTCGGCCCATCGAGATTGCACCAACAACGATCCCACCCAGGCTCTATCCCCCTAACCCCACGTATTTGTCCTGCTAATCCCCTGACACTAAGGGACAATTTGGTATTGCCAATCAACTTACCCTGCACATCTTTGGAGCATGGGAGGAAACCAGAACACCCGGAGGAAAGCCACGCAGACACAGGGAGAACATTCAAACTCCACAAAGACAGTTACCTGAGGCCAGAATCAAACCTAGGTCCCTGGTGCTGTGAGGCAGCAATGCTAACCACTGTGCCACCCATTATGAATCCCCCCATCTTTGACTGAAAGGGGCCTACATTAGATTTTGTCAATCTTTTTCTCTTTACATACTCTTTATATAAAGCCTTAATACAACAAACATTTCATGTAAGTGGACAATCCCTGATGACAACAAACATTGTATTTCATAACCTCACATTAACGAGTCTGTAACCACTTGTAACTGTCAATCAATTTGTAAAATGGTAGGCACTGTACTGTGATAACGGATAGTTGTGAAATCAGTCATGCAGCAGTAACCCAGAAATGGAAGCCCTCAGGGCCGTCAGCCTTCAACGGACAGAGCGAAATAGCAAGCAATCAATTGTTTAACACTTCACACATTATTTTCAATGATGTAAACGGCAAGACTTTTAAAAGCGTTGACAGCTCCCTTTGACAAGTGCTTTTGACAGTTCCTCTTGACATTTTTGACAGGTGCTCATGACAGTTCATCGTGACACTTTTGACAGATCCTCAATACTTTCAACAGTTGATTTTGACAGGTCTGTTGATGGTTTCAATGAGATTCACAGTAGTGAGTTCCTGCACTTTTTACATACATTAATGCCCAATTCCTAACAATTCCAAAGGGCATTTTACCTCCAGCAAAGAACAACGTACCACTCCCAAAGACCACCTGACCTCCTCCAAAGGAGTCCTGGGAACAAATCCAAGGGGGAACTTTATCTCCCCAAAGAGATATCCCTCCTATCCAAATGAATGCACTAAGTTCAGACCTGCTCTTACCAGGTCTAAGTGACACACTTTGGGCTTCACACTCCTGGCTTACCAAAACCCAGTGTCAGTCGAAGTAGCTAATGATCTAAAATGGCCAGCAGCCTCCATAAACTGCGTATGAACTAAATGTGAACTGTCCCTATTCCCACCCCCACCGTAGTGGGAGGTGCCACGTGCAGGGGTAGGATTCTCAATTTTCAGTCACTTTTGCCATTCTCGCGACGACGGAGAGCCTCTGGCACAGCACAATTCCTCAATCACACAACAATTCAGAAGAAAGAAATTCAGCCAGGTAACAATCGATATAAATGTTAACCAGATGAACAATCATTAGCTTGAATGAAAAGCTTCTCTTGACATGGTTTGGTTTAGAAACATAGCAAATAGTTGCAAAGAACAAAGAACAGTACAGCACAGGAAACAGGCCCTTCGGCCCTCCAAGCCTGTGCCGCTCCTTGGTCCAACTGGACCAATCGTTTGTATCCCTCCATTCCCAGGCTGCTCATGTGACTATCCAGGTAAGTCTTAAACGATGTCAGCGTGCCTGCCTCCACCACCCTACTTGGCAGCGCATTCCAGGCCCCCACCACCCTCTGTGTAAAAAACATCCCTCTAATATCTGAGTTATACTTTGCCCCTCTCACCTTGAGCCCGTGACCCCTCGTGAACGTCACTTCTGATCTGGGAAAAAGCTTCCCACCGTTCACCCTATCTATCCCCTTCATAATCTTGTACACCTCTATTAGATCTCCTCTCATTCTCCGTCTTTCCAGGGAGAACAACCCCAGTTTACCCAATCTCTCCTCAAAGCTAAGACCCTCCATACCAGGCAACATCCTGGTAAACCTTCTCTGCACTCTCTCTAACGCCTCCACGTCCTTCTGGTAGTGCGGCGACCAGAATTGGACGCAGTACTCCAAATGTGGCCTAACCAGCGTTCTATACAGCTGCATCATCAGACTCCAGCTTTTATACTCTATACCCCGTCCTATAAAGGCAAGCATACCATATGCCTTCTTCACCACCTTCTCCACCTGTGTTGCCACCTTCAAGGATTTGTGGACTTGCACACCTAGGTCCCTCTGTGTTTCTATACTCCTGATGACTCTGCCATTTATTGTATAACTCCTCCCTACATTATTTCTTCCAAAATGCATCACTTCGGAAGGAGAACTCCATTCGACCCTTTCAGTCTTCTTTGCCATTCAATGTGATTATGGCTGATCCTCTATCACCACGCCATACTCCTGCGTTCTCCTTGTACCCGTTAATGCCTTTCAAGTCTAGAAATCTATCTAATTCCTTCTTAAATATATTCAGTGACTGGGCTTCAACAACCTTCTGTGGTTGAGAATTCCACAGGTTCACCAGCTTCTAAGTGAAGAGATTTATCCTCATCTCAGTCCTAAATGGTGTATTCCATACACTGAGACTATGACCCCTTGTTCTAGACCCTCACAACCAGAGCAAACAACATCCCTGCATCCAGTCTGTCCAACCCTTGTCTCTCACCTGTTAACCAATTCTCAACCCATGCCAATATATTATCCCCAGTCCCGTGTGCTTTAATTTTGCACACTAATATCTTATGTGGGACTTTATTAAAAGTGTTCTGAAAATCCAAATACACCACATCCACTGGTTCACCCTTATCTATTCTGCTATTTACATCCTCAAAAGATTCCAATATGTTCGTCAAACCTGATTTCCCTTTCATAAATCAACAAAATTATCACATCCTTTATAATAATTTCCAGTATTTTCCCTGCCACTGATGTTAGGCTAACCAGTCTGTAATTCCCTTTCTCTCTTCTTTTTTTAAACAGCTGGGTTATATTTGTCACCCTCCAATCTGCCAGACTTGTTTCAGATCCACAGAATTTTGGAAGATGAGAACCAACACATCCACTATTTCCATTTCCTACATCCTTTATTATCTGGATGTTGATTATCAGGCCCTGGGGATGTTTTGGCTTTCAATCCCATTCGTTTCTCCAGCACTTTTAAAAAAATAATACTGATTTCTTTCAATTCCCTCTTTTCACCAGACTTTTGGTTCCTTTCCCTAGCATTTCTGGAAAATTATTTGTACCTTCCTCCGTGAAGACAGAACTGAAGTAGCTGCTTAATTGTTCTGCCATTTCCTTGTTTTCGATTACAAATTCTCCTATTTTGGACTGTAAGTCCTTCACTAATTTGTCTTCACTAATCTTTTTCATACTTATAGAAGCTTTTACATTCTGCTTTTATGTTACTTGCAAGTTTACTCCTATATTCTATTTTCCCCTATTAAGCAATCTCTTGGTGTCCCTTTGCCAAATTCTGAACTGCTCCCAATTCTCAGGGTGTTATTTTTTTTCCAGCAACTTTGTTGGATCCTTCTTTGGATCCAATATTATCATTAATTTCTTTGTGAGCCAAGGTTGGGCCACTTTTCATGTTATGTCTTTGGTCCAGAAAGGAATGTTGCAATGCATACAGTCATTCCTTAAATATTAGCCAATGCCTCTCCACCATCATACCTTTGAGTGAAGTTCCCCAATCTATCTTAGCCAACTCATGTCTCATACATTTGTAGTTTCCTCTTTATATTTCAGATCAGATTTCTTCATTTTCCATCCTCATGAAGAATTCTATCACATTATGGTTACTGTTGCTAAAAGTTCACACACAGAAAGATTATTAATTAACCCATTCTCAATTAACCCATAATACCAAATATAGGATAGTATGTCCTTCATTGCTTCCTCAACATACTAGTCTTAAAAAAAATCTCGTACACATTCGAGGAATTCATCTGCCACCGTATTGTTGCTAATTTGATTTGCCCAATCTATATGCAGATTAAAGTCACCCATAATTACTGCAGCACCCTTGTTACATACAGCTCTAACTTATTGTTTAATGCCATGCCCTACTTTATCACTACTGTTTGGAGCCTTATAGACTACTAATGCTTTCTGCCCCTGGTTGCTTCTTAGTTCCACCCAGACTGGTTCTACATCTAGATTTTTGAGCCAATATCCTATCTAACTAGTACTGATTTCATCCTTAATAAACAATGATACCCCACCTCCTTTTCCTTATTGCCTGACCTTCCTAAATATCAAGTACCCTTAGATATTCAGTTCCCAGCCTTGGTCATCCTGCAGTCATGTCTCCGTAATCGCAATCATATCGTACCCATTTGCAATCATATTGTACTCATTTGTACATTCTGCACTCTCTCGTTTCCTTCTCTATGAACGGTATGCTTTGTCTGTATAGCGCACAAGAACCAAAATTTTCACTGTATGTTAATACATGTGACAATAATAAATCAAATCAAAATCAATTTGCGTTATTAATTCAGCAATCATATTGCAAATAAGGTGTGCCTCATTTGTGTCTCCCTGCTCAAGTTTCCAGCCCCTGCCAATCCAGTTTAAATGCTTCTTAACAGCACTACAAATACTGCTGCAAGGATATTGGTCCCAGTTATGCTGGGGTGCAACCCGTCCATCTTGTACAGGTCCCATTTTTCCCAGAATCATAGAATCATAGAATCCTACAGTGCAGAAGGCGGCCATTTGGCCCATCGAGTCTGCACCGACCACAATCCCACCCAGGCCTTATCCCCATAACCCTACTTATTTACCCTACTAACCCCCTGACACTGAGGGACAATTTGGCATGGTCAATCAACTTAACCCGCATATCTTTGGACTGTGAGAGGAAACCGGAGCACCCGGAGGAAACCCACACAGACACAGGGAGAATGTGCAAACTCCACATAGACAGTGACCCAAGCCAGGAATTGAACCCCGGTCCCTGGCACTGTGAGGCAGCAGTGCTAACCACTCTGCCACCGTGCCGCCCACGGTCTCAGTTCCTCAGGAATCCAAATCCCTCCCTCCTACACCATCTCTCGAGCCGTGCATTAATCTGGTCTATTCTGCTATCCTGCTCTCTCGAGCATGTAAATGGGAGTAATCCTGAGATTACTACCTTTGAGGTCCTGCTTTTTGAATTTATTTCCGAGCCCCCTATATTCTGCTTTCAGGACCCTCATCCCTCTTCTTACCTACGTTGTTGGTACCACTGTAGACCAGAACCTCTGGCTATTCACCCTCTCCTTTTAAAATGCCCTGCAGCTGCTGAGTGACATTCTTGACCCTGGCAGCAGGGAGGCAACACACCATCTTGGTGTCACGCCTGTGGCCGCGGAAGCATCTGTCTGTTTCTCCTTACAATAGAATCACCTATTTAGCAAACCTAGTTGAGTGAATAAACAATATTGTTTGGTCAAACTGGCCTAAGTAACAGTAGCACAGAATAGACGGACACAGCTGACTGCTAGTGCATGCCTTTTCTTTACAACCACAGAACGATAACCTTAAAAAAAGCAGACATATTTTAGCTTTTATAGAGTCTATAAATTCATCCCACATCAAAATGAGGAGGATGGTCATATGGATTGAGTTTGGGGAAGGAGCAGGTACCTCTTTTGAAGTATAATTACACTGCTCTCACTTTTCTGCTTCTGAATGATTAGATATTCCGAAGTATTTTTGAGTGTTAATTTGTGCTTCCAATATAGAAAATTGGTTTTTAATTTCAGCTTTCATCAAGCAAAACACATGTGGATGCAAAATGTATAAATTTCTCAAGGCAGCTGCTGAGAGTGTCACAGTCGCGAAACGATATGCAATGTGAAGCATGGCAAATCATCTTCTTGTTTTCTTAACAATGCGACGGTCCTGTATTTACACAAGGGCAAACGATTTTCAATTTATCATCACCTTATTGGGCAACATGTTTTAAGAGAAGGATTTCTGAGAACAAACTTTGACATTTAGTTGAACTAAATGAAGTGTGATTCAAATGGTGTCTCTGGTTACGCAAGATTTCAGACAATTGTTAAACCATATGGTGTTTTTTTTTCTCCCTGCCATCATTCTGAGAACTCGATGCAGTACATCTGCGCTCAGTGAAATAAATGGTGCAACTGACAGCATTTCAGCTTTCTTAAAATATTTCAATCATTTTTACACCAAGTTTCGGCAAACATCTGCTACAGAAAACTCCTTCCCCTGCAATACTTTGTGTGAACCGCAATCCTCTTAATTATTCCATTTATTTTATTGATTTCAGCCAAATCTTTCCAAGCTCTACCTTTCAGTCTGATTGCTTAGAAGTTCAAATCTTTTGTCAAATCTGACATTTTTTTTTTCCATTTCATGTCTTCACCTTTAACTGTTCCTGTACCAAATATCTTTGACAGCTTTCAAAATATGCAGTTTGGTTTGACATTAACATCTGTCAGAATGATTTTCAGTGAATTCATAATCTTGAATATCTTGACAGAAACAGAGATGTGTACAGAACAGCGGAATATGTAATGTGCTCCTCTGCGCAGTTCCCCGTGTGATTTTCCTTCAATAAAAATTTCCACACACCCCCTCTCCTATACACACCTTTCGCCCACTCCATGTATCTGGCCTGTGGGGCATTGACCTGCCCAAGATTGGCAGCAATGCTTTTCTAATGTTCTAAGAAGCACTTCCAGTCACATTTCACTGTTAGAAAGCATCCATGCCTTTGTTGTCTTTCGACTTGTCTATTCCGATGCACACCTGGCTAACCTCCCACATTCTACCCTCCCTATCCTGAGCTCATCCAAAATTCTGCCGCCTGTGTACATACTCGCAGCTAGTTTCGTTCAACTATTAGCCTGGGGCAGCTGATCTACATTGGCACTCGGTCAAGCAGCTTCTTGATATTCCACCCTTCTTTTCGAATTCCTCCATGGCTTTGCCCCTGTAATCTCCTCCAGCTCCATAAATGGGCAGCACGGTGGCACAGTGGTTAACACTGTTGCCTCACGGTGCCAGGAACCTGGGTCTGATTTCTGGCTTGGGTCACTGTCTGTGCGGAGTCTGCACGTTCTCCTTCTGTCTGTGTGGATTCCTCTGGATACTCCAGTTTCCTCCCAGTCAGAAAGATGTGCTGGTTAGGTGGATTGGCCATGTGAAATTCTCCCTCAATGTACCCAAACAGGCGCTGGAGTGTGGGAACTAGGGGATTTTCACAGTAACTTCATTGCAACATTAATGTAAGCCTACATGTGACGCTAATAAATAAACTTTAAACCCCTCTGAAATATTTGTGTTTCTCTAATTCTGGCCTCCAGTGTATGCATTTTCGATTTTGATCGCTCCACGACTGGTGGCCACACCTTCAAGTGCCCAAGCCCCAAGTTCTGCAATATCTTCCATCTCTCTACCTTGCTTTCCTCCTTTAAGACACTTCTTAAAAAGCTATCTCTTTGATCAAGCTTTTGGTCATTTGACCCAATATCTCCTTGTGTGGCTAAGTGTTTCTATCCAATTTCTATCCAATATTTTAACGGGCGGCACGGTAGCACAGTGGTTAGCACTGCTGCTTCACAGCTCCAGGGACCTGGGTTCGATTCCCAGCTTGGGTCACTGGCTGTGTGGAGTTTGCACATTCTCCCCGTGTCTGTGTGGGTTTCCTCCGGGTGCTCCGGTTTCCTCCCACAGTCCAAAGATGTGCGGGTTAGGTTGATTGGCCATGCTAAAAATTGCCCTTAGTGTCCTGAGATATGTAGGTTAGAGGGACTAGTGGGTAAATCTCTAGGGATATGGGGGTAGGGCCTGGGTGGGATTGTGGTCGGTGCAGACTCGATGGGCTGAATGGCCTCTTTCTGTACTGCAGGGTTTCTATGTGTTGTTTTATAAGGTTCCTGTGGAATTCTCTATTGAAATTATTAGTATTTATGGCCCTTAGTTTTGGACTCCCCACATTGGATAAATCTTCTCTACATCTACCCTATCATTATTTTCACCCCCAGCCCTCTCTTTTCTTTCCGTTTGACCATTCCTGATGTTGTAACCAATCAGTACTGGTGTCAGGACAATTTTGAAGAGTCATATTCGACTCAAAATGATGAGCATATCCAACACCTTCTGGGATGGATTTCTCAGGGAATGGGGGAATACTGCCCACCCCCAACCAGTCTGTTCTTTGCAAGAGTTGGCCGGCAACCGATGCACCTCAGTAACGCAGACTAAACAAGCCCAGTTCCACCCCTCAGTGAGAGGAAATCCCACCCTCAAAAGCCGTCAGCCAATCTGACTGGCCAGTAGCTTTAGCTCTCCCAGCAGTGATGGACCTGAACAGGGTGCTTCTTGGATTGGAAGGAGACCCATGAAGAAAGCAGCTCTGGTGTCCGAACCTGGGTAAGTCAAGGGTCTTGGGCTGGGAGGGATTGGAAAGTCTAGGGTTGGGGTAAAGGGTGTGGGGAGGTTAAGAAGGCTGGGTGAGGAGGAACAAAGGGGGTCTAACATCTTGGTGGTGTGGAGCTCCTGATGCACAAAGTGCATCCTCCAAATGATGTGTCTCCCTTCCTTCCCACCTTTGAAAAATTGTTTTTATAAAACCTGCTCAGACCAAACACTTTATGGCTCGGACAGTGTATTACCTAAGTTTGTTAATGAACTTAATTGACACCTAATTATTTTTTGCTGAAAAAAAAAAGCATGTTGTCGAAAATATTTGTCTTACACTCATCAGGACAGTTCACAGGCTGATGAGTGCAAGATGGAAAGTTTCAACAGCATGTCTCTTTTTCAGCAATACTCAAGTTCAGTACTACCAAATGATTTCTTCATTACTTATTTAAAAATGGGGGCGGTCTGACAATTTTAGCACCCACAATTCTAGGAGGGACAGCTCGGGGATGGGTGGTAAGATGGTGGGTTGCCATTCTTCATATTTTGCGTGCCCCCTTGCTGAAAACACACTGGGCAGAGGGGCCACAAAATCCAGCCCTTTGACTTTATTTCAGTCCTGGTACCATGCTGTTGATTGTGTTTTTGCATCTTCTCCAAGCCGTTTCCCTTACCCCGAAACAGGAGAGTGGGCATGCAACTTCCAGTCTTTCGTTAACTACTGTGGAACCACAGGTAGTGAGAGCAATCTCAGAGTGACGCATCCATTTTTCGTGGTGCCCTTCTCCGAGATTGGCAACTCAACTGTGCAAGAACGGGCGGTGGAGGGATGCGGCAGTGTTTCAGTGATGAGAGTCGGGAGCCAAAGGTGCACTGCATATGCCATTGTGGAGTCTGCTGCTTAGGGGACTATCTGGCAAACACCATCCAGATGCTGACACAAAGCAAAAATAACGCAACAGCATCTCTTGGGGCATTGGATATACGTTTTGCTTCTTGTTTTAGCAACAACAGGCACAAAGTCTTGGCACAGCAACATTTCATTGGCTGTATTAGAAACACCATGAAGTTATTGCCCATGCGACCGAAACAGCTCTGGGTTTGTTCTGATTCACCAATGCTCAGCTCAGCAGTAATAATTTACTTCCAGATTTCATAAGAAATATATTAAATTGTTGGCTCCATATTAAAAGTAAAGTCCTGCGCAATATTAAGTTATAAGAAAGCTTGTTCTGACTCAAACATTTTCATGCAGTCAGTTCATTATTTAAGAATTTGAGATAGAAATGAGGTCAGATAAAGAAGTCGCAACAGGAGTTGAGAAAAATCATAGAATCCCGACAGTGCAGAAGGAGGCCATTCAGCCCATCAAGTCTACACCGACCACAATCCCACCCAGATTCTATCCCCACAACCCCATGCATTTATCCTAGCTAGTCCCCCTGACACTAAGGGGCAACTTAGCACGGCCAATCCATCTAACCTGCACATCTTTGGACTGTGGGAGGAAACCGGAGCACCCGGAGGAAATCAACACAGACACGGGGAGAATGTGCGGATTCCGCACAGACAGTGACCCAAGCTGGGAATCAAACCCGGGTCCCTGGTGCTGTGAGGTAGCAGTGCTAACCACAGTGCCACTGTGCCGCCCCAATCATTGAGGGTTGTCTAAAAGCTCAGCAACATTGTGCCTGTAGCCTCCTTAGATGGGGAGAAATGATGCCAAAGCTGGCACAGGGTTTGCAGAATACCCGCAAAGAAACACCGACAGCCAGGTCACTCCCCGTTAGCGGTCCCATGTGTCCACCCCATCTGCTAAATCGAACCCTCTCCACCTCTCTCTCAGCCTTTAAGATTCTCCTTAAAACCTATCCTGAAAAGAAAAGGCTGAGAGCGATGTAGTACAGGTCTTTAGAGTAATGAAAGACTTTGACAGACTACAATCAGAAGTCTCACAACACCAGGTTAAAGTCCAACAGGTTTATTTGGAATCACGAGCTTTCGGAGCGCTGCTCCTTCATCAGATGAGTGGAGTCCACTCTTACTTCTTACTGTGGCCACCCCAGTCCAATGCTGGCATCGCCACATCTTTGATAGAGCAGACACAGAGAAGGTGTTTCCACTTATGGGGAAGAGCATAACTGGAGAGCATCAGTATAAGCTAATCACCAAGAAATCGAACAGAGTTCAGCAAAAACTTCATCACCTAGAGCGTGGTGAGAATGTGGAACTTGCTCCAACAGGGAATAGAGAAGGCGAATAGTACTGACACATTTCAGAAGAAATGAGATGTGCATAAAAGGGAGAATGGATTAGAGGGTTATGCTGATAGAGTTAGATGAGGAAGGAATGGAGGAGGCATGAGTGAGGCATTAATGTTGCCATAGATTAGTTGAGCCAAATGGTCTCTCTCTGCGCTATATTTTCTGTGTAACTCTAAGCTGCAGCTCTTTGATCAAGCTTTTGGTCACCTAATATTACCTTATGCGGCTTGTTGGCACATTTTGCCTCATAATGCACCTGTGAATCATCTTGGGATTTTTCAACTATGCAGTTTAGATGTAAGTTGACGCTGGTACCAGAGTACACACAATGCTTGTTTTACCATCTCAGTACAACCCTCCACATAAATGACAGGGTATTTAAGCAAAGAAAAGCAACTAGCTCTCTATGTACACCTAAGGTTTTCTCTTTAAAACTGTTCAAATCTACAACTTAAATAAAAGAAAACTCTGTGGGGCTCTGTCGATTAGTCTCCACTAGGAAGTGCCCGCACCTCACTTATTCGGTTTCATGTAAGTTTTTCCAGGTCTTTGTACTCGAATGGGGAACCTGTTACATCCTCACAAAGGTATTAAAACAAGCACACACATCCAAAATCAGCAATAGCTCATTCAACAGCACTCATCAATAGTTAATACAATAGTCCTTTCTGTGCAACCCAAAATATAACAAGACTTGTTTTGGAGGGAATAATACGAGTGAAAACATGTTCTACAATTCCGTATATTGTGTTAAATTAACAATTAGAAATTTGCAGCTAGTAAAGCAGATGCTACCCGAAATAAGAAACTTTTCCGATTATGAAAAGGGAAGAGTTGGATTTTCATCCTGGTGGTGAGTAGCTCGAGTCAGGAAATTTCCCAGTCCAGTTCACCCATCTCTGGAAAAAGTGCCCTGAACGGCGAGATTTTCGTTCTGACAGGGGCTGGGGGGTAGGGGAAGGGGAGAATGGAGTCGGGCCTGTTGCCCCCAGATGCAGATCGGAGGCGACCACAGGGGCTGCTGTTTAAAAAGTCTGCCATCAAAGTTCCTTGATTCCCCATTCCAATTGTTTTGCTCAACATTAGGCCCTCGATCCCTTACTTTCCCTCATCCACCTCCAGTGGCTTCTCATACCCTCAATGTCAACCCATGCCCTTCCACTCATCCTCAATGACCTCTCATATCCTCCATGCCAATTCATCAATCCCAACTCATAGAATTATAGAATCATAGAATCCCTACATTGCAGAAGGAGGCCATTCAGCCCATCAAGTCTGCACCGACTACAATCCCACTCCCGTAACCGCACATATTTACTCTGCTAATCCCCTGGCACTAGGGTCAATTTATCATGGCCAATCAACCTAACCCGCATATTTTTGGACTGTGGAAGGAAATCATAAAAAACTCATCCCCAAAGCCCCTTTTAGCCCCATGACAATTTTTACCAATTCATGCCAACTCATGCTCCCACCCATCTCTATTTGCGCTTACATCCTCCATGCTAACTCACCCAGTTTTCAAATGGACAGACATCTAGAATCATGCTAAGAGGAAATAATGTTCTAAGAATCCATTACAGACTTCTATTAAAAAACTCTGTAATTCATAAAATCCCATTCTACACATTTAAATTCCCTCAAATTCGTAATCCCTTATAAAACAAATACTTGTATTAATAAACCCACACCAAATACAGCAAATCCTTAAATAACCACTTGGAGTTGTCAATGAAACTATGAACTTACAACAACCCCACTTCCACGGTTCAATAATGTTGAAATCTAATTTTGAGAGGAATTCATTGTTGGTTGGCCTGTGCAGTATTTCTTACCAGTAATCTGGGAGTAATATGGGAATCGGCTACAAGCAGGCTTTTTATAAGGCGGGAGAGACTAGTGCATAAAACTAAAGGACACCTGTACTTCCAAGGGACTAAACTATAATATAATACATTGAAAACTGAAGAATCAATATATTTGGTTATATCTTGCATTGTATCCAGGTTATATGTTGAGAGCTTATCGTTTAAATAAAACATAATTGGGTGATATCAAGTTGCAGAATTCAATTCTAGAGTCCAATTTTGACTCTGTGCAAGTAGATGGGTTTTGAGTGAGTTAAAATCTTGTTCCAAAAGCTCATAGGGTGTGAGTTATTTATGCCCTCCTTGCTTAGTTTCATCTTTCTCATAAATGCATGATCCCGGCTCCACACTATTGACAACACACATCATTGTGGTACTACTTGTCAGGTTTAAAAATTGATCAATTTTTATGTCAAAATATTCCAAAGTTTCATCATTTTCAGTTTGACAGGAGGAGGAAGATTGTGTATCAAGCACTGGGTGATGCTGACCTGCATAACTGCAGTGAATGCCAAATCTGAGTTAGCCCTAAGGAGAGGGAGTAACAACAGAAAAGTAACTAGATACAGATTGGAGCAAACACTTACAGGAAGATGGTACACATACTCCAGGGAGTAACCCTGCAAACTGCTTAATTATCGAGAGAGGAGGGGGGAATGCCAGGTTGGAGGAAAGGGACAGTGTTCTATAGGGATGAGGATATAGTGGATGGAGAGCAGGGAAAGAAATGGAAACATGAGTGGGTGCGCAAGTCAGTGAACACACAATTTGAACATTTTACTGTTAACATAGAACACTACAGCACACGAACAGGCTCTTCGGCCCACAATGTTGTGCTGAACACAACACCAAATTAAACTAACCCCTTCTGCCTGCCCTTAGTCTCTCCATTCTTTGCATATTCTTGTGGTTATCTAAAAGCCCCTTAAACACCCCTATCGTATCTGCCTCCATCACCATCCGTGGCAGCATGTTCCAGACACCTACACTCTCTGTGGAAAAAACTTGCCCCTCACATCTCCTTTGAACTTTCCCCCTCTCACCTTGAGTGCATGCACCCTGTTATTAGACATTTCAACTCTGAGAAAAAGATTCTGACTGTCAACCCTGTCTATGCCTCTCATAATTTTATTTATAGACTACTATTAGGTGACCCCCTCAGCCTCTACCGCTACAGAGAGAGCAGCCCTAGTTTATCCAACCTCTCCTTATAGCTCATACCCTCCAATCTGGGCAACATCCTGGTAAACCTCTTCTGCACCCTCTCAAAAGCCTCCACATTCTTCCTGTAATGTGGCGACCAGAATTGAACGCAATACTTTAAGTGCGGCCTAATCAAAGTTTTATAAAACTCAAGAGTAAAGTGAAGGTTTGACTACTGGTGATGTGATGTTTCCGTTCCAAAACAGTATCAAGGCAAAGAAAATGGTTCCAATAAACCACCGACATTCAGCTTAATCTAACCATAGGTTATCAAATCTACAGCATGCTTGCAGTTTCTTCTTGCAGATGTACACCGATGCTCATTCACTGCGGACAATATTTAACAAGTGTGACTATTATAATGTTAAATAACAGCATGTAGCTCAAATATTTGAACTCCAATGCTGAAACGGCCCAGAACAGCATTTTCCAAATGAGGTTCCCCGGAGCCCTGGGGTTCTGTGGGACTCATCCAGGGGTTCCGCAGTAGGCTCTGCCGTTTGAAATTTGAAAAAAACTGTTCTTCCAGCTTGTCCAATTTCTGGCGATTTTAACACTGTGCTGGCAACTGATAGGCACACTAGGTAGCCCATCAGCAACCAATGCACTGAGAAGCCAGCTGCTGATTGGCTGAGCTGGAAATATAGGCCAAGTCAGTATGATGGGGGGTGGGGGGTGGGGGGGGGGGGGGGGGGGGGGGGGATGAGAGATGGGGTGACAGGAAGAGCGGCTGGAGCTTGGGAGGGTTGAGGTCAAGGCCAGAACTGGGACAGGACAGGCCAGGGTGGGAGGGGAGGTGGCCTCGCAGGAATAAAGAGAGAGGTATGAGCATGTATGAGAAAGAGAGGGAGAGGTAGTTTGTGAGCATATGTGAGAGAGAGATCAGAGTGTGAGTGTATGAGTGAGGTGTGTGGGCGTGTGCATGTAAGAGTGAGGTGAGAGTGAGGTGAGAGTGTGAATGAATGAGAGAGATGTGAGAGTGTGAGTGAGAGATAGATAAGTGTATATCTGAGAAAGAAGTGAATGTGTATGAGAGGTAAGAGTGAGTGTGTGAATGTATGTGTGATCGAGTGTGTGTGAGAGAGAGATGAGAGTGAGTGAGTGAGTGAGTCAGAGAAAGAAAGATGAGTGTGTCTATGTATAAGAGTGAGTGTGTGTGAGAGAGAGAGTGAGTGAGTGAGAGAGCGTGTCAGAGAGCGAGAGCAGCGAGTGTGCATGATCTAGCTCTCAGCAACACTCCGAATATTAACAATTTTATGCGCAAAATGTCAGCATCATTCCTCCCAACAAAAATTATGAAAAGGTAAAACTTAAGTATTTGTTCAATAAGACAACTCCCAAATTGACATAAATGTATACATATAAGAAATAGAAAATACTTTTATAAATTTGTTTTTGTATGTTTGTACTGATTGTGCATTTTTTGTGGTTTAATTCCTCAGCATAAGAAGAACGTTTGTTTGAGGTTCTGTTTTGGGAGGTCAAAAGGCTTCTGTGGCTAGAAAAGTTTGGGAAACCCTGCCTTAGAATAATCCCAACTCAACAACAGCCCCTCTATACTCAACCAAGTGCCACCTTTGCATTTCCATCTTCACCCGGAATGAAGAGACACCTCTCAGATTTGGAGCAAGTCCAAGGCCAGTCTGATCAGGAGGATTGACTATGAGGATATAAATGTTATCAAATAGATAATCTGACTGTCCAAATGAAACACTGTTGGATTATCAACATGCAAAGTAATCTCGAGCTTCATGGTAATTCCTCCATCCCATTCAGTCCTACATTTCAAATTTACCTACCTCTTTATCCATCAAATACATCAATTGAATCAGCCGTGAAACTTACGCAGCATTTATCAAGATCCTAACTCTTGTGATTTGAAAGTAGCAGCAGTTTAGCTCCTTGGATTAAATTATCCGCCTCCGAGACATCTTTTCCCATTTCATGGATACCTAAGTGAGTGCTCCTTTTTGCTCTGATGTTGATTTTGAGAATTTTATTAACAATGCTTCCAATTATCACCAGTCCTTCACTATCACATGGGCAATCTCTGACACCTCCAGTATCTTTCGGGACTTCACACTATCTCTCGCAATGGGCTTTCTACCGATGTCTGTTACAAGCCCAATGACACTCAGAAGTAAACTGCTTAATCTGTTGTGGCATGTTTAAGTTTATTTATTAGTGCCACAACGTCACATCAACACTGCAATGAAAATCCCCATGTCACCACACTCCGGCACCTGTTCGGGTACACTGAGGGAGAATTTAGCATGGCCAATGCACCTAACCAGCACGTCTTTCGGACTGTGGGAGGAAACCGGAGCACACGGAGGAAACCCACGCAGACACGGGGAGAACGTGCAGACTCCGCACAGACAGTGACCCAAGCTGGGAATCGAACCTGGGTCCCTGGTGTTGTGAGACAGCAGTGCTAACCACTGTGCTGCTGTGCCGCCCTTTGTTGTTCATCAGATCCACTCGAAAAATAGCATTTCGGTTGCATTTAGGGCTTGTTACGAAAAAATAAATCATGCTTAACCAGGTAAGTCGACCAGTGTTTGGAATTTTTCTTGACACCTCTATGTGCATAGAATCATAGAATCCCTACAGTGCAGAAGGAGGCCATTTGGCCCATCAAGCCTGCTCCAACCACAATCCCACCCAGGCCCTATCCCCATAACCCTGCTAATCCCCTGACACTAGGGTCATAGAACATAGAACATAGAAAGCCACAGCACAAACAGGCCCTTCGGCCCACAAGTTGCGCCGATCACATCCCCACCTCTAGGCCTATCTATAGCCCTCAATCCCATTAAATCCCATGTACTCATCCAGAAGTCTCTTAAAAGACCCCAACGAGTTTGCCTCCACCACCACCGACGTCAGCCGATTCCACTCACCCACCACCCTCTGAGTGAAAAACTTACCCCTGACATCCCCCCTGTACCTACCCCCCAGCACCTTAAACCTGTGTCCTCTCGTAGCAACCATTTCAGCCCTTGGAAATAGCCTCTGAGAGTCCACCCTATCCAGACCCCTCAACATCTTGTAAACCTCTATCAGGTCACCTCTCATCCTTCGTCTCTCCAGGGAGAAGAGACCAAGCTCCCTCAACCTATCCTCATAAGGCATGCCCCCCAATCCAGGCAACATCCTTGTAAATCTCCTCTGCACCCTTTCAATGGCTTCAACATCTTTCCTGTAATGAGGTGACCAGAACTGCGCGCAGTACTCCAAGTGGGGTCTAACCAGGGTCCTATAAAGCTGCAGCATTATCTCCCGACTCCTAAACTCAATCCCTCGATTAATGAAGGCTAGTACGCCATACGCCTTCTTGACCGCATCCTCCACCTGCGAGGCCGATTTAAGAGTCCTATGGACCCGGACCCCAAGGTCCTTCTGATCCTCTACACTGCTAAGAATGGTACCCTTCATTTTATACTGCTGCTTCATCCCATTGGATCTGCCAAAATGGATCACTACACACTTATCCGGGTTGAAGTCCATCTGCCACTTCTCCGCCCAGTCTTGCATTCTATCTATGTCTCGCTGCAACTTCTGACATCCCTCCAAACTATCCACAACACCACCTACCTTGGTGTCGTCAGCAAACTTACCAACCCATCCCTCCACTTCCTCATCCAGGTCATTTATGAAAATGACAAACAGCAAGGGTCCCAGAACAGATCCCTGGGGCACTCCACTGGTCACTGACCTCCATGCAGAGAAAGACCCCTCCACAGCCACTCTCTGCCTTCTGCAGGCAAGCCAGTTCTGGATCCACAAGGCAACAGCCCCTTGGATCCCATGCCCTCTCACTTTCTCAAGAAGTCTTGCATGGGGGACCTTATCGAACGCTTTGCTGAAGTCCATATAGACCACATCCACCGCTCTTCCTTCGTCAATGTGCTTGGTCACATTTTCAAAGAACTCAACCAGGCTCGTAAGGCACGACCTGCCCCTGACAAAGCCGTGCTGACTACTTTTGATCATACTAAACTTCTCTAGATGATCATAAATCCTGTCTCTCAGGATCCTCTCCATCAACTTACCAACCACTGAGGTTAGACTCACCGGTCGGTAATTTCCCGGGCTGTCCCTGTTCCCTTTCTTGAATATAGGGACCACATCCGCAATCCTCCAATCCTCCGGAACCTCTCCCGTCTCCATCGACGATGCAAAGATCATCGCCAAAGGCTCTGCAATCTCCTCCCTCGCCTCCCACAGTAACCTGGGGTACATCCCATCCGGTCCCGGCGACTTACCAACCTTGATGCCATTCAATAGTTCCAACACATCCTCTTTCTTTATGTCCACATGCTCGATCCTTTCTGTCCTCCGCAATCCAGCAGTACAACCACCCAGATCCCTTTCCACCGTGAATACCGAGGTAAAGTATTCATTAAGCACCTCCGCCATTTCTAACGGTTCCGCACAAACTTTTCCCCCTTCACCTTTTAAGGGTCCTATGCCTTCACATCTCATCCTTTTACTCTTGACATATTTGTAGAAAGCCTTGGGATTCTCCTTAATCTTACCCGCCAAGGTCTTCTCATGACCCCTTCTCGCTCTCCTAATTTCCTTCTTAAGCTCCTTCCTACATCGCGTATACTCCTCTAAATCCTTAACACCTCCTAGCTCTCTGAACCTTCTGTACGCCTCTCTTTTCTTATTTACCAGGTTCATCACAACCTTCGTGCACCACGGTTCCCGTACCCTACCAACACCCCCCTGTCTCATCGGAACGTTGTCATGCAGAGCTCCAGACAAACATTCCTTGAAAATCCTCCACTTTCCTTCGGTACTTTTCCCCAAGAATGCCTCCTTCCAATTTACCCGTCTAATTTCCTCCCTGATGACACTGTATTTCCCTTTACTCCAGAGAAACACTTTCCTAGCCTGCCTGACCCTATCTCTTTCCAATGCTATCGTGAAGGAGATAGAATTATGATCGCTATCCCCAAGATGCTCACCCACCGAGAGATCCTCCACCTGTCCAGGTTCATTAGCCAGCACCAGATCAAGAACAGCCTCTCCTCTAGTAGGCTTATCCACATACTGTGTCAGGAAACTCTCCTGGACACACCTAACAAACTCCTCTCCATCCAAACCCCTAGCCCTAGGGATATTCCAATCTATGTTTGGGAAATTAAAATCTCCCATCACGACAACTCTGTTATTCCTACATCTCTCCAGGATCTGTTTCCCCATCTGCTCCTCAACATCTCTGTTACTATTGGGCGGCCTATAGAAAACACCCAGCAAAGTTACCGACCCCTTCCTGTTCCTAACCTCCACCCACAGAGATTCCGTAGTCAGTCCCTCCACGGCGTCCACCTTCTCTACAGCCGTGACACTATCCCTGATCAACAGTGCCACTCCCCCCCCTCTCTTGCCTCCCTCCCTGTCCTTCCTGAAACATCTAAAACCCGGCACCTGAAGCACCCAGTCCTGTCCCTGAGACATCCAAGTCTCCGTAATGGCCACCACATCACAATTCGAAGCAGCAATCCACGCTCCAAGCTCATCCACTTTATTCACTACACTCCTGGCATTAAAATAGACACATCTCAGACCTTCAGCCTGAGCATGGCCAATCAACCTAACCTGCACATCTTTGGACTGTGGGAGGAAGCCGGAGCACCTTGAGGAAACCCACGCAGACACGGGGAGAACAGGCAAACTCCACACAGACAGTGACCCGAGGCCGGAATTGAACCCGGGTCCCTGGCGCTGTGAAGCAGCAGTGCTAACCACAGTGCCGCCCCCAGATAGAATCTGTGTTTCTGAAACTAAAACGCAAGGGCAATTTTCATCCTATCATTCAATTAAAGCTTTCTTTTTTAAAAGAACTTGAATCCTAACGTTAAATAGTGTTAAAAGTTAAAACAAGTATCTTTGAAGCAAATGTTCAGTGGCTAACCAGTCTGTAACAACTAACCAAACTATGTCAGCAGAGCATTCTGAAACACCCTCTTTGGAGACTTCAGCAGAAAAAAAAAATCCATTAATAATATATGCCTGGTCTGTTTGAGAATGAAAGACATAGATAATGTGGTAAAAAAAAATGCCCTTCTTTTGCTGTGCTTATAAACATTTACAGTGGGAAAAATATATCCAGAAGCAACAATTGAGCCCTTGATTTGGTTAAATCTGAAAAACTGTGAGCACTACAGAAGAACCCAATAAATCAGAGGAGAAGGCTGATTTGGATGACAACATAAACTGCTACACAACTCGACAAAATTTTCAGAATACAATTCTGGTTTAAATATTGTATATGTTTTTTTTTGCATTGCAAAATTATTGTTTTTTTTATATAATCCTGAAAATCCTCCCCAGTAATACTGTGCATCTAAAACTCATCGAACTGCCAAGGGGTAAACACAGCTCCATCCATCACAACGCCACTTGACAAATACATTCCATAATAGAAGTTTATTTTTATGGTAGGCTGAATCAAGGACTTTCCCATGCATACAAAAACTTGTCAAAATTATTTATGAGGCTTGCTGAGACACACAATATGTCATATCAAACTCCTTATTTTCCTTCCGAGCACAGACTGTCAATATCTTTGCTGCTATCAATAATGTGGAACACCACTTTGATAGGTCCCCTGGATTTTGAGGTCACCTGCCCACATAGAACATAGAACATAGAACATTACAGCGCAGAACAGGCCCTTCGGCCCACGATGTTGCACCGACCAGTTAAAAAAAAACTGTGACCCTCCAACCTAAACCAATTTCTTTTCGTCCATGAACCTATCTACGGATCTCTTAAACGCCCCCAAACTAGGCGCATTTACTACTGATGCTGGCAGGGCATTCCAATCCCTCACCACCCTCTGGGTAAAGAACCTACCCCTGACATCGGTTCTATAACTACCCCCCCTCAATTTAAAGCCATGCCCCCTCGTGCTGGATTTCTCCATCAGAGGAAAAAGGCTATCACTATCCACCCTATCTAAACCTCTAATCATCTTATATGTTTCAATAAGATCCCCTCTTAGCCGCCGCCTTTCCAGCGAAAACAATCCCAAATCCCTCAGCCTCTCCTCATAGGATCTCCCCTCCATACCAGGCAACATCCTGGTAAACCTCCTCTGCACCCTCTCCAAAGCCTCCACATCCTTCCTGTAATGTGGGGACCAGAACTGCACACAGTACTCCAAGTGCGGCCGCACCAGAGTTGTGTACAGTTGCAACATAACGCTACGACTCCTAAATTCAATCCCCCTACCAATAAACATCTCTGAGACTTGGTCCTTTAGACTTCGCAAGATAGCAAACAGGCAGCATGCCTTCTTCAGCATCACCTGAACTCTCTTTTCTCTTAGTAACAAAACCTAAAAGTTTATTTATTAGTCACAAGTAAGGTTTGCATTAACACTGCAATGAAGTTACTGTGAAATTCCTCTAGTCGCCACACTCCAGCGCCTGTTCGGGTCAATGCACCTAACCAGCACGTCTTTCAAAATGTGGAAAGAAACCAGAGCTCCCGGAAGAAACCCACACAGACACGGGGAAAATGTGCAAACTCCACACAGACAGTGACCCAAGCTGGGAATCGAACCCAGATCCCTAGCGCTGTGGAGCAGCAGTGCTAACCACTGTACTACCGTGCCGCCCTGCTCAAAAAGATAACTCTTTGAAACTTTGTACTCCTGAATATGTCAGGACACTGCACCTCAGGAAGGTGATGCTGGCCTTTTATTGAACTGGATGCGATGCAGACTCGCCAGAATATCAGGACTAAAAATTAATTTGAGATTGAGTAATTTTCAAGAAAAAAGTATAAAATCTCCCTCTTCCCAGCATCTGCAATTTTCTGGCTTCTGTAAAATGGTTTAAGTTCTAGTAAAGTTTTACCAGCAATATTAGTGTGAAGCACCCCTTCCCATCAATATTTCAATTTTAATTGAGGTTCTGTTTAAACGTCTGG
The DNA here is from genome assembly GCF_964213995.1 of Mustelus asterias. Classification (NCBI taxonomy): domain Eukaryota; kingdom Metazoa; phylum Chordata; class Chondrichthyes; order Carcharhiniformes; family Triakidae; genus Mustelus; species Mustelus asterias. The sequence goes on from NC_135807.1 coordinate 134,937,229, forward strand.
CATTGTGTCTTTTCTCTGGCGACCTGAGTGTGGAGTTAATAATCAATTGGTATAGTAACTAGCTGACCTCATTGTCAATGCATGATGCGCTTCCAGGCACTTCAGTTTAGACTAACTTTAACCAGTGCTATTTAGCATTGCCAAGAGGAGCATGTGTTGACTTTATGTTCTGAACTGACTTCCAGGGCTAATGATTTGGGCAGATGTTATGTCAACATTCAAGATTGGATTGAATTGTTAGATATTAAAAGACTTGCATTTCTGTTGCACATTAATGCCCTCAAGACATCCCAAAGTGCTTTGCAGGCAATGAAGTATTCTGTAAGTACTTTAAAGTACCTTGGACTGAAGCGGCGTTGGAGCTGCATGCATCCAGGGATTCGGGATTTAAAGCTGCACTTCATTTGTTCCGTAAGATACGAATATTTCCAGGCTGATTGCATTTTTACAGTATGATTTTAGACTGCGCCATTGCCCTGTTGCGGCCCTCTAAATTTTATGCAGGATTATACATGGCTGGGTGCCAGCATCCAATCTGAAATGTAGAAAATAAAGTGTATGTTCATTTCTTTCTTCAGCTCGCTGGCGAGCAGTTGGACTCGAGGGTCCAAGTAGACCACGCCCGGGATTTTCCAGCCTCGGTGGATGCGGCGAGACAGCCAAATGTTCAGTGACTTCAGCGGGACGGAAGATCCGGCTGGCGGGTGGGGTCAGAAAATCCCGTCCCATGACTAATTTCAAATTATTTTCCTAACATCGTCCAACATGTGGAAGAGCTTTAGGGAGAGAATTCCAGAGTTTAGGGTCTGGACAACTGAAGGCATGGCTGTCAATGCTGAAAATTGGGAATGTGCAAGGAATAAGGAACACTGTTTCAAATTTCTTAAAATAACACACTTGAATTGCTAAAATGCAAGTGATAGGAATACATCATTTTAACTTAATTTATTCGATCTCCCTTTTGAACTGCATTTTCACATACTATGAACACATAGTCATCAGTGTATCTGATTAGTGGAAAGCTTGCTACTGCTTTACTAATGCAGGTGTTTCAATATTATTCTGCATCAGAAACATTGAGGAACAAATGGTAACCACTGCTTGGTATGGATTCTATAAATGTCATACAGGGCAGACTTTGATGCTTTCCTCCGGGGTGTGTTTGGTGAGGGAAGGGCGGGGAAATAATTGATCTCGAGGCTGCAAGATGGCGACTGTAATAAGTCTTCGGAGGCAGAAGTCCCTTCACCAAAATCCCTTTATTTACAAGTCTGACACCAGCATACAGAGTGCTTTCAGTGAGCAGTCTACACTAGGAGTCCCAGAGGAACTGACATGTCTGGTTAAGTACAAAATAAGAGGCTCCCTATTTGGCCCATCAATTTGGCCCTTAATCGGGGAGTTCATATTCTAACTGGCCCACCTCAATTGCCTGATTAAAGGCATTACAGCGACCCTGCTGTTTTTCTTCCTTTGCCCTGATTAAGTCCAGGGCGGGAAGGCTGGAGGACTGCTTTTCGGTCCCAACATCAATTCAGGTCCTTAGGTCGGCACTTAGTGCCAACTTAAAGACCTTATCCTGCTTCCACAGTGGGTGAGGCATTGGAAAACCTGAAAAGCAAATCTTATTGAGTTTGGTCAGAAGACCAAAATTCTGCAGGGAGTGCAGTGGAATGTGTAATGGGGTTTTCAGTTGTTGAAGAAGTCACTAGGGAATACCTGTTCTATAGATTAGCATATTTGCTGCCTATTAAGTAACGTTTATACCATGTTGACCAGAGTGCAGTAAAAGTCTTAAAACATTAAATTGGAGCCAGTCACTGGAAAATTCATACCTCTTTTTAAACGTTTTCGGTCTCTATGGAAGGGGTAGGTCACAACAACACACCATTTTACAGGCCACAGAACATCCCAAAGTACTTTACTGTCAACACAGTACTTTTTGCAGTGTAGTCATGGTTGTAATGTAGGAAATGCAACAGCCAATTTGCTCACAGCAAGCTCCATGGACAGCAATGTGATAATGACCAGATAGTCTGTTTGTGTGACGTTGCTTGAGGGAGAAATATTCACTCGGACACCAGGGACAACTCCCTTGCCCTTCTTCAAAATAGTACCACAAAATCTTTTTTCATTCAGCTGAGAGAACAGATGGGCCCTCAGTTTCATGCCTCCTCCGAAAGGCGGCACCTCCGGGAGTGCAGCTCTCCCTCAGCTCTGCACTGGAGTGTCAGTCTTGACTTTGTGCTCAAGCTCTGGAGAGAAACTCAAACCCGGAACCTTGTGACTCAGAGGTAAGATTGCTACCAATTGAACCACAGCTGATAAGAGGTCTTATGTGGTGCTCTTCTCTTTCCAGAGAGGAAAAAAAAAGCTGAATTATTCTATACTTCACCTTGGTCTAAAATAGTCATACACATTCATTAGTTCAAAATTTAAAAAAAAATTCAATACTGAGTAGTTGTGGATATTTTGCAGGTTTGGTTTGGAAGATTCCATTCTCATCAATAATATTAAGTGATCAACAAAATACAAAAGTGTATAAGGTGCAACTTTCCACCCCCACACAAAGTGAATTCTTGTTCTTTCAGAGTCATATTCATTATCACAGGTCAAACAATGGGCATTTAGGTTGCTGCAGGCCTACTCAATGGGTACTGGGGAGCACTCGCACTGAATTCCCACATAACGGGTACCTCATATTTATTTGCATGTCGAGTCAAATTCTTTGCTGAGCTCTTCAATCAGAAGGTTGACTAAGATCTGAAGGTCTTTCAATCAAGTTTGCACAGCTGAGCAGAGATTTTCCTAAGTTTCAGTCAAAGTACAATGAATATCAGAAGTCAGATTTGCATTGCAAAGAACCCTCCAAAACCAGTTTTCCTTCCAATAATTAAATTGAAGGAAATTAGGCAGCTCCTTTACAGGTTATCCAATGTGCTGATCTCGGAAATTCTTTAATATGTGCTTTCCATTATTTATGCATTTATTAGTGTCATAAGTAGGCTTACATAAACACTGCAACAAAGTTACTGTGAAAACCCCCGAGTTGCCACACTCCAGCACCTGTTCCAGTACACTGAGGGAGAATTTAGCACCTGACCAGCACATCTTTCAGACTATGGGAGGAAACCAGAGCACCCGGAAGAAACCCACGCAGATAAGGGGAGAATGTGCAGACTCTGCACAGACAGTGACCCGAGGCTGGAATCAAACCTGGGTCCCTGGCGCTGTGAGGCAGCTGTGTTAACCACTATGCCAGCGTGCCACCCTTGGTCACTCAGTATTAAGTGAAAACTAGATAACGCAAACTTTCCAATATTGACATTTCTTAGCCGGACCCAACGATTTAACCCAAATACTGATTGGACACTCCCAGACCACACTGCATTAGGTCAGGAAGGAGACTCAAAAATATTACAGAAATTGCCATTGATCAACAAGCAAGACAAAATCTTTCATCAGCTAGGCTAGAAACTGAGCTTTAGTAAACTTATAACTAAAAAAAACACCCTCAGATGTCAACTGTTGAGGCAGCTTTAACAGTTCTGGTGGAAAATCACTTTTTCCTTACAATTAATGTAATTGAATAACTGGTTTCCAATCTGAAACATATTTCTCTCTCATTTAGATCACAGTATCTAGCTGAGTTATTCAAAGTTTAAAAGTACTCAGAGGTGTTTCAGTTTTATGTTTAATTAACAGTATGTTTCTTCAAATGCAATCCCTCTCACTGCTGCGGTGTCCTGTTGGCATGCTGCCCAAGATAACATTTACCATGTAGTCCCCAATTCCCAAGCGAGGCTACTTAATCCCTAGTTCCAAGTGCTTCTCATGCTAGCCCCCTCTCAACCTAAAGTGCCCACAGGAAAATGAAAGTGGTATTTGAAAGAGGCATTATGAGAAAATGTAATAGGCTCATGCACTCAATAGGCAGCATTCTGATTACTGACCACACAAGCTTCAGCCTGAAGTACCCCACTGATCAACATCCAAGAGACTCAATTAAGTGGAGTAAGAGCATTTATGGCCTATAATGAAGACAGCACAAGAAAGGAGTGGAAATGCGTATCAAGATGTATGTCCATTAAGAGCTTTTACACTGTGAAATGATGATAGGTTCTGAAGCTAAATGTAAAGTATTTCTGTAGAGCCTTGGTAATGACTATAGTTATGTTATTAACAAAATGGTTACACTGCATGGAATCTGTACAATGCTCCATGATATGTAACAGGAAAATTTGGTTTTATCATGCTTCAATCAAGCTCCAAGAGTGTTCGTGCTGCTGGATACTATTGCCAGCCCTCCCAGGTGGATGTAAAAGATCCTATGGCACTACCGTGATGAAGAGCGGGTGGGGTTACCCCAATGTCATAGCAAATATTCAGCCAACATCACTAAAACAGATGACCATTATTATATGTGGGAGCTTGCTGTGCGTAAATTGACTGCTGCATTTCTGACATAACGTGGAGATGTCGGCGTTGGGCTGGGGTAAACACAGTAAGAAGTCTAACAACACCAGGTTAAAGTCCAACAGGTTTATTTGGTAGCAAAAGCCACTAGCTTTCCTGTTCCGAAAGCTAGTGGCTTTTGCTACCAAATAAACCTGTTGGACTTTAACCTGGTGTTGCTAGACTTCTTACTTTCTGACATAACAACAGTGAGTATACTTCCAAAGTATTCAGTGGTTTTCAAGCGATTTGGGACGTCCTAAGGATGTGAACATCTACATCTTTCTTCTGTCTATAGTGGTTCAGCCGTCAACATTTTGGGATACCGTTCAATTCATAAATATATTCTGCTGCAAAAAGAGCTTGGCGGTATTTGCAATACTGGAACCTTGCTTCACATTACAGCATACTTCTACCTCTTTTATAGATGCAAGGATGACTGATTCTGGACTGAAAATAACAAAGAACACTTTGCCTCGGAGGGTGATGTTAAGACCATGCGGGGAACAGTGCAGGCGAGGACACGCGAATGGTGGGTGGGAAGGAGTCACTCATTTGTGCATGACACTACCAGCACAGCCACGCAACCCAACCCAAATGTCATAATGTCAGCTCAGGCTCCATCGCCCCACGCCCCGGACAACAGCTAGACAGCTCTGAACCCAAACCACCAACTTGCTGAGGTCAAGGCATGAGCAGACACATAGCTTGCAGAGACATTAGAAATCCAGGACGAAACACATCCCGGAAAGCCTGATCCAGGAGACAGGCGAAAAGCCAAATTACAGGAATTTGGAAATTCCGGGATGGCTGGACATCCTGGTGAGGTACCCACCCTAAGCAGCAATTATACAATTTATACCTGTTTCAGATTGGTATTTTGCAAATCATGTTATGCCGCCGATTGCACTTGAGCTGGGCTAAGTGAACAAAGAAGTTTCACATGTGTCTGTCTAGAGCACTCTTTTTTCCCATGTCCATCATGAAATTCAGGCAGCATGGCAGCACAGTGGTTAGCACCGCTGCCGCACAGCGCCAGGGACCCGGGTTCAGTTCCCGGCTTGGGTTACCGTGCGGAGTCTGCACGTTCTCCCCGTGTCTGCGTGGGTTTCCTCCGGGTGCTCCAGTTTTCTCCCACAGTCCGAAAGATGTGTTGGTTAGGTGCCTGGGCCATGCTAAATTCTCCCTCAGTGTACCCGAACAGACGTCGGAGTGTGGCGACCAGGAGATTTTCACAGTAACTTCATTGTGGTGTTAATGCAAGTCTACCTGCGACACTAATAAATAAACTTTAAACATTCTCATTTCTGCATTAGAAGGCTTCGGGTTTGAGTCCCACTCCAGAGATTTGAGTCCCAGAATCACAGCTGATGCTTCAGTGCAGTAGTGAAAGAGTATGAAATTGCTGAAAGTTCAGACTTTCTGATGAGATTTTGAACTAAATTCCTGTCTGTCCCCTCAAATGGACACAGGAAATCCCACGGGAAGGAGCTCTCCCTGGTTTCCTGGACAATATTTATCCTTTAAGCAACATTGGTGGGGTTGTGGATAGTGTAGAGGGATGTCAGCAGTTGCAACGAGACATAGATAAGATGCAAGACTGGGCGGAGAAGTGGCAGATGGACTTCAACCCAGATAAGTGTGTGGTGGTTCATTTTGGCGGGTCGAATAGGATGAAAGAATATAATATTAAGGGTAAGACACTTGGTAGTGTGGAAGATCAGAAGGATCTTGGGGTCCGGGTTCATCGGACGCTCAAAGCAGCGTCGCAGGTAGAGGCTGTGATTAAGAAGGCGTATGGAATACTGGCCTTCATCAATAGAGGAATTGAGTTTAGAAATCAGGAGATAATGCTGCAGCTATATGGGACCCTGGTCAGACCCCACCTGGAGTACTGTGCCCAGTTCTGGTCACCTCATTACAGAAAGGATGTGGAAGCCATAGAAAGGGTGCAGAGGAGATTTACAAGGATGTTGCCTGAATTGGGTGGCATGCCTTATGAGGATAGGTTGAGAGCGCTAGGTCTTTTCTCCTTGGAGAGGCGAAGGATGAGAGGTGACCTGATAGAGGTGTATAAGATGTTGAGGGGCATTGATAAAGTGGATTCTCAGAGGCTTTTACCCAGGGCTGAAATGGTTGCCACAAGAGGTCACAGGTTTAGGGTGCTGGGGAGTAGGTACAGAGGAGATGTTAGGGGTAGGTTTTTCACTCAGAGGGTGGTGGGTGCATGGAATCGGCTGCCGGTAGTGGTGGTAGAGGCGGATTCAATAGGGTCTTTTAAGAGACTTTTGGATAAGTTCATGGAAGTTAGTAAGATAGAGGGTTATAGGTAACCCTCGTAGGTAGGGACATGTTCGGCGCAACTTGTGAGCCGAAGGGCCTGTTTGTGCTGTAGCTTTTCTATGTTCTATTGCGGACACAGAATATCTGGTCATTGTCACATTACTGTTTGTGGGAGCTTGCTGTGCGTGAATTGGCTCTTATGTTTCCAACATTACGACCCTTCAAAAAATACTTCATTGGCTGCAAAGCGTTTTGCGATGTCTTAATGTTGTGAAAGGTGTTACAGAAGTAGAGGCCAGGTAATGATTAGACCATAGTTACAGAGTGTAATTTTAGATGCCTCATTAGAAAAAGGACATGAAAATCACAGTGCATTTCTAATAAAGATTCAACAAGATAATGTCAGAATGGGAAATGATAGAGAGATACTGAAACTAATCCACTGGAACAGGGAGAAGGATGGAGAGATTTCATTGAGTATTTTTAGAATTGTGAAAGGTTTTGAGAAGCTGAGTAAGGTAGTCTGCTTTAAGGGTAATTCTTCAAGGGATTATCAATTTAAAACATCTCTAAGCGAGCAAGGAGAACTTTGGTTAGAGATTCAGGCTGATTGTGATGTACTGTGGAAGGTGGATTCTTTTGGGTCAGTGCTTCCCAAATCCTTTTCCCAATGTGACCCCACTTTAATGCTTCAGACTTTGTGTGACCCCCACAGTGGAAATTGCAGGGCCTAGTGTTGATAAGTGGTGAGGGGTTGATGGTTGTTATAGAGTTGTTGAGTGGGTGGGAGAGGTGATTGAGAGATGACCGGAGGTATGAGAGACAGGGGGTGAGTTGAAGCTGCTGGGTTTGCCCTAAAAATACCACCTCTTTACAGGCTGTGGCTGTAGCAGCAACTGGGTCTCAGAGCAGATGATAAAACCCTGCCCATCAACAAAAAAAAAACATTTAGAGGGGCTTCGTAGCTGTCAAAACTCAATCCGAGCTCCATGGCCAGGTTTGCTGCCTTGGAGTTTGTGACCCCAAATCCTTTGTCACTGCTGTTACAAAAAAGACAAAAAAAGAGCCATCTAGACTTCACACCACTCACACTTCATGCCCCATACATGCCAATCCATGCCACCTCAATCCATGCTCCTCCCACCCACCCCCATGGCCCCTTATACCCTCTATGCCAACCTAAAATTCTACACCAAATCCCTTGGTTCTTTACAGTCCCATGCCAACATAGTATCAGCTTATGCCAACCCATGCGCTGCCATCCACTACCCTTTGCCTTTTATACCTTCCATACCAATTCACCCAGTATCCACCATGGGCAGACCTTGGGACCCATCCTGAGGTGAAATAAAATAAAATTCAGTGTTTGTTGATGACGTCACTATTTAACTTCACTAAAGCACTCCCATTCATAAAAAATCAATTCACTGTATTTACATTCCTTCAAGTGCTTAATCCTTCATAAAACAAATATTCCATTCAAGTGCTTAATCTTTTTTAACAAGTATTTATGCATACAGCTCCACATCAAAGACTTGGAGTTGTCAATTAAACTGTGAACTGACAGGCAGTATGATTGTGAGAACAATATGTTATGGAATCAGTGATGCAGCACAAATCCTATAATGATAACCCTCAGGCTTATGTCATCAGACAGAGTGAAATAATAAGCTTTTTTTTAAAACAGCAAGCTGCTTTTATTTTAAATTTAAAAGTCTGAAGATTTAAATGCCTTGACAGTTCCAATGGGTTTATCCACTTTTTATGCACATTCATGGTTGCTTTAAATAGCACAAAGGGCACTTGGCCTTTCCCAGATGTGTCCCTGGACTTATCTAATATGGGTATCCTACCTCACCAAATGACTCTGACAGTTTCAGACCTTCTCCTGGAAAGTGCAAAGCCCACAAGTCATGTTTTGAACATCCCACTAGTGAAAATTGGGTCTTTAAAATGTGCAACTGTTTCCATGAATCACAGATGTGCAAATTACAACCTGCCACCACTGTTGCCTCTGCTCCCCCCGCAACACCGCCCCCCCTCCCACCCCCCCACCCCCCAACTTCCAAAAAAGATGGGAGCTGGGTCCGGGGTCAGGTCATCTATTTTGGATAAGCCAGACACCTTCTCCATCTTTACAGGAATTCAGGTCTGTTTCTTATGTAATGGTATCCATGATTGCAATGGCCCTTATTAAAATTTAGCAAGCAATATATAATCTGTTTTCATCCTTAACAAGTTAAGATGCTCCAGCATTGTGGTTCTAGAACTCAGATGCTGCTTGAGATTATACAGAACAAGTTCCAGACTGAAGGCAATTTTGTCCAATGAGCGTTAATCGATCTTAGTCATGAGCAGCCTTGTAGAAAGTCTCAACTGCCAGCAGCAACTGAATGAAAGTAACACATGAAACACTGGGACAAAATTTCACCATTACCCACTGAGCAACAGACTTTTACCATGACTATAAGACCTCCTGTTGTGGTGAAATGTCTAAGTCTCAGCCCAGAATGCAGTATCTTTGGGAGGGTGGGACTGGAGGCAAGCTGGGGTTTGTACATGTGCGAACTGCAGAGGCAGCTGGTCATTTAAATCACCGGCTGTCCCCACTGACTTCCGATCTTTGAATGCTAGCTTAGTGAACCCTGGAGCGTGGAGAGCAGAGCGGAAAAGGAGGGGATCTGAACTTGGTGGATTCATTGGACAGCCAGAGTTTCCCTTTGGAGTTTTGAACACCCCACTAGTGAAAATTGGGTCTTTACTTTAAAATGTGCAACTGCTTCAGTGAATCACAGATGTGCAAACTACAACCTGCCACCACTGTCACCTCTGCCCCTCACCCCCAACTGATCATGGGACACCTTTGGGAGATGTAAGGCACCCTTTGGGTTTGTTAGAATTAAACATAATTGTGCACTTTTTACATACAGACTAACTGAAACTGTCCAGCTGTCAAAGAACTGTTCAGGAAGCGTCAAAGTTGTAAAAGATGTCCAGGAAGTGTCCAAGGATACAAGGTGAGTTTGCATGGAGATGGAATTGGAAAAGGATGGTGAATGGGGTGGGTAGCGGATTTGGGTTGACATGGATGGGAGAGGGGTTGAGGTGTGAAACCTGGAGGGATGTATTTTGTTTTATTTTATAACTTATTTAATAGTGCTGGAGCACAGAGAGAGGCTTTAGGCCCAGCCTCCGCACTCATTCCAGGGACACCCACCCTGACTCCTAATTCAGTCTGCTTCCCCATCCCTCAGCCAAAAAACCCTGAAAATTCCTTTAGACCACAAGAGTTGCATGGTCAGGTTAAATAAATGTGCATCATTGTCAGCACCATCAACAACGTGCATTTACATAGTGCCTTTAACAGAAGAAAACATCCCAAGATGTTTTTAGAATTATACAATAGTGCCACACAGGAGGAGGCTATTCTTCCCATCGAGCCTGTGTTAGCACTCTCGAGGAACAATCCAGTTAGTCCTGCTCCTTTACTCTTTTCCCATACCTCTGCAATTCTTATCTCCTTCAAGTATTCACCCAATTCCCTTTTGAAAGTTGTTACTGAATCCGTATCCACCACCTTTTTAGGGAATGCACTCCAAACTGTAGGTGTGTAAAAATCATATTGCCGCTTTTATCGTTTGTAAACTTGCAGAGTGGGTCACAGTTTGAGACTGCGGTTCTCTCACGTTTGTTAGATGAAGGTTTCCCAAACAAATTGTATAAATGACTGCTGTTTTACTGCACACTTTGTGATGCACTGGGATTGACAGGCCTGCTTATCCCTTGATAGGAAGCAGAACACATCTCGTGTCTTTTATATTCCTTTTACAAACATGGCACTTTGTTGGTTGTCATAAGAAATCTAATCCCACTACTGATCTGTTAACCTCCTTTGCTTTGCGTTTGGATACATTATGTGAATGAATTCCCAGTTAGACATCATTTACTCAGTGGTATCTGCATAAGCATCATTCCACTCACCGCCAACTCCAGTGGATCTTCTTGATGTTTATTTGACTAAGCATAAAAGCAAAATACACAACCTTACAAACGGAATGACATTTGACGTTGCTGTTAGTTGAAGTTATTGTTAGTTGAAGTTCACCAGACTGATCCCTGGGATGGTGGGACAGTCCTGTGAGGAAAGATCGAGGAGAATGGGCTTGCATTCACTGAACAGTTCAGAAGAATGAGGGGCAATCTCATTGAAACAAAGATTCTCACAACGCTCGACAGGGTGGATGCAGGAAGGATGTTTCCCCTGGTTTTTGGAGGGGGGGGGAGACACGACATGACTCAGAATAAGAAGCAGGTCATTTAGGACCTAAATGAGGAGGATTTTCTTCATCTAGAGGGTGGTGACTCTTTGGGATTCTCCACCCCAGAAGGATATTTTTTTCTTATTCATTTGTGGGACATAGGTGCCGCTGGCTGGTCAACATTTATTGTCCATCCCTAGTTGCCCTTGAGGTGGTGGTGGTGAGCTGCCTTCTTGAATTGCTGCAGTCCACATGCCGTGAGTTAACCCACAATGCCATTAGGGGTATGATGGCTCATCGGGTATGAAGGTTCAGTCATCGATTTGATTTGATTTATTATTGTCACATGTATTAGTATACAGTGAAAAGTATTGTTTCTTGCGTGCTATACAGACAAACCATACCATTCATAGGAAAGGAGAGGGTGCAGAATGTACAGTCACAGTTCATAGCTAGGATGTAGAGAAAGATCAACTTAATGCGAGGTAGGTCAATTCAAGTCTGAAGACAGCAGGGAAGAAGGTGTTCTTGAGTCGGTTGGTACGTGACCTCAGACTTTTGTATCTTTTTCCCGAAGGAAGAAGGTAGAAGAGAGAATGTCCGGGGTGCGTGGGGTCCTTGATTATGCTGGCTTTCCGAGGCAGTGGGAAGTGTAGACAGTGTCAATGGATGGGAGGCTGGTTTGCGTGATGGACTGGGCTTCATTCATGACCCTTTGTAGTTTCTTTCAAGACTTCTTCACATCGAAGACATCAAGGTAGTGTAGGAAAATGGCATTGAGGTTCAGCCATGATCCAGTTGAATGGCAAAACAGGCTAAAGGGTCGAATAGCCTATTCCTATGAATCAGTATGTTGCCCACCTGTTGGTATTTGCAAACTGTAGGATTTATTTTCTTCAGCCCAAGGATAGATCTTAGCCTTGGGTGACACTAGCTCTCTTGCCTAACTTGAATGAAGATAATTGGGATATTTTCCCTCTCTCTACCACCATTCCCAGCAACAACACCCTCCCCCCCCGGACTGGAAGTTACATCAGTAATCTTAAACCTCTGCCAAATATGGGTCGGCACATTGTAATTAGATGCAAATGAAAACAAATGAATCATACAACAAACCACCTTCAGACACGCATTAGCAATTGCTGGGTGTAAGAAATACTGGCACATTCCCTGGCATCCATGCGGGAAGGGTGGGATGTGGATTTTAAAACTAAAGGCACAGATCACCAATACAGCCGTGTGGGTGATCCCTTGCACAGGTTAAACAATTGGAATGCAAATGACAGGTTTTTGACATTAGACACCTACCCATTTTTCCCTCTCGTGTGCACACAGCAAGAGGGAACATACCACGCAAAGAACCAACAGCACAAGCAATGTTCCCTTTAACGGGCAAAGCTGGGCGTCAATCTTAAATGGACCGTGCAGCAATGCCTAAGCAAACAGAGGTTTGAAGAAACATTGCACCCAACCTCAGTGCTGGTTGGATGTATTCCTGTCACATTATCCTCCTGTCTCCAATCAGTGCTGCCCCACACTCCCACCATTGGTTGTCCATCATGTCCGTCATTGTAGAGCCCCACCTATCCATGCCTATCAGGAAAGCGATGAGCTGATTGGATGATTCTTGATTTGTCATCACCCCCCCTCCCCCCACCAATCACCATTACTTTTGTAACGAATAAAAAAAAGTATTCAAAGCAAAGCAAAAATAAATTACACTTTATTTACTGCTCTTAGAATATTTCCCAAGGGTTGCTGGACGCAGATTCCAGGAGATTAATCTTTAATGCCTGGCGACTTGGGGGCAATCCTGGAGGCTGTAGCCCAATCATACAATGCCTACAGTGCAGAAGGAGGCCATTTGGTCCATCGAGTCTGCACTCACCACAATCCCACCCAGGCCTTATCCCCATAACCCCATGCATTTTACCCTAGCTAGTCCCCCTGACGCTAAGGGGCAATTTAGCACGGCCAATCCACCGAACCTGCACATCTTTGGACTGTGAGTGGAAACCGGAGCACCTGGAGGAAACCCACGCAGACATGGGGAGAACATGCAAACTCCACACAGACAGTGACGCAAGCCAGGAATCGAACCTGGGGCCCTGGCGCTGTGAAGCAGCAGTGGTAATCCACTGTGCCACCGTACTACCCAATACCCTGCAGAAGGTGACTGAGGCCAACTGCTGCTTCTTGAGGGTAACTCTGATCCTGGAAAATTGGCCCTGAGCCCAGGCACAGTGAACAGAAATTCCCATTTCATTGCAGCTGTAAATCCAGGCTTTGAGAATGAGTGAAGCAAGGAAAAAAAACTCCACATTTATACAGCACTGTCATGGCCGCAGCATGTCCCGACATGATGTACTGCCAATGAAATACTTTCTGAAGCGCAGACACCGTGGTAATGTTCGAGATGTGGCAGTCAATTTGCGCACAGCAAGCCGACACAAAGAGCAAGGTGACAACGACCAGATCAAAAGTTGTTTGAAGGTTTTCATGATGAGAGCAATGACACTGAGGAAGACAAATTTAACCGATTATACCCATGTAAAATTTTAGTGGAGGAACTGACAGGCCTCAACATTTCAGGCAGCATGCCCACTGTCTGGAGGAAAGGGATTCCAGAATATTCTGTCTGAAATGTCAAGGCCTGTTAGCTCTTCCAAGGAGCTCTTTCTAAGATAAGAACTGCGCCTTTCAGAGTAAACGTTTACATGGTGTAACCGCAATTTTGACTTCCTTAATGACAGGATCATCTGCTTCTGTGTGTTGCTGCCTCAGATATAAATATTGCCAGGACACTGGCCCTAACCCTAACCCTGTGTTCCTCTTCAAAATAGAGGCCATTGGACCTTTAGGTCAACCTGAGAAGGCAGGAGAGTCCTCGGTGAAACATCTTATCTGCATCCTCTGACAGTTTAGTACAACCTGGTGTTGTTAAAACTCTTACTGAGTTTAGTTCCCCATTCTCCAGCCATTAGCCAGCTAACACATCCATCCTAGTGACGCAATGCTTTGCTGCGTCACTTGGAAAGCAAAAAGGCTCATCACCCATTTGGATGAGTAAGAAGTCTCACAACACCAGGTTGAAGTCCAACAAGTTTATTTGGAATCACGCGCAGTGTCCGTTCATCTGTTGACAATGGACACCGCACGACAATCGCCAGGCAGGAGTGTTCCCTTCCAGTCGGGGAGCACTTCAGCAGTCAAGGGCATTCAGCCTCCAATCTTCCGGTAAGCGTTCTCTAAGGTGCCCTTCAGGACATCCGACAACGCAGAATCGCCGAGCAGAAACTGATAGCCAAGTTCCGCATGCATGAGGATGGCCTGAACCGGGATCTTGGGTTCATGTCACACTGCGTGTAACCCCCACCATTAGGACTGGGCTTGCGAAATCTCACTAACTCTAACCTGTGATTATCCCTCTCTCCACTTGCACTGTTTGTATCTGCAAAGACTTGATTACTTGTAAAGATTCGCAAACCAACCATTCTTCACATTCCAATCTGTAATTATCTTGCAATTGTGTCTTTGTCTACATATGTTGTGTTTCTGAACAGACATCTCCACTCACCTGATGAAGGAGCAGCGCTCCGAAAGCTCGTGATTGCAAATAAACCTGTTGGATTTTAACCTGGTGTTGTGAGACTTCTTACTGTGCCCTCCCCAGTCCAACGCCGGCATCTCCACACCATTATGATGCTTGACTGTCAGCCAAATGGCCTTTCCCTCCCCATTTTCAATACTTTTATATCTGGTGAAGAGAAATGTTCAATAAAATGAACAAAAAAAATATTTTTAATGTCCTGATGATTTTTCTCCAAGGTCGCACACAGCTGTGTCTTAGAGATTGATCTCCAATTTCTGGAGACTCCAGGCCAATCCTGCCCAATAATCAGTGATGTGGAGATGTTGAAGGCTCCGCTACTCTCCAGAATCGGTTGCATTCTTGGACATGTGCATCTCCATCAAGGACGCTCACCTCAGCACTTCACTGTACCGCAAGCCCACGGATAACCTCACGATGCTCCACTTCTCCAGCTTCCACCCTAAGCACGTTAAAGAAGCCATCCCCTATGGACAAGCCCTCCGTATACACAGGATGTACTGAGATGAGGAGGATCGTAACAGACACCTCCAGACGCTGAAAGATGCCCTTATAAGAACAGGATATGGCGCTCGACTCATCGATCGACAGTTCCAACACGCCATAGTGAAAAACCGCACCAACCTCCTCAGAAGACAAACACAAGATATGGTGGACAGAGTACCCTTCGTGGTCCAGTACTTCCCCGGAGCGGAGAAGCTACGACATCTTCTCCGGAGCCTTCAACATGTCATCGATGAAGACAAACATCTCACCAAGGCCATCCCCATACCCCCACTTCTTGCCTTCAAACAACCGCACAACCTCCAAAGTCCAAAGATGTGCGGGTTAGGTTGATTGGCCATGCTAAAATTGCCCTTAGTGTCCTGAGATGCGTAGGTTAGACGGATTAGTGGGTAAAATACGTAGAGATATGGGGGTAAGGCCTGGGTGGGATTGTGGTCGGTGCAGACTCGATGGGCCGAATGGCCTCTTTCTGTACTGTAGGGATTCTATGAACCTCAAACAGACCTCAAACAGACCATTGTCCGTAGCAAACTACCCAGCCTTCAGGAGAACAGTGACCACGACACCACACAACCCTGCCACAGCAACCTCTGCAAGATGTGCCAGATCACTGACACATTGGGGAGACCATGCAGACACTACGACAACAGATGAATAAACACCGCTCGACAATCACCAGGCAAAAGTGTTCTCTTCCTGTTGGGGAACACTTCAGCGGTCACGGGCATTCAGCCTCTGATCTTTGGGTAAGCGTTCTCCAAGGCGGCCTTCACGACACATGACAACGCAGAATCACTGAGCAAAAACTGATAGCCAAGTTCCACACACGAGGACAGCCTCAACCGGGATCTTGGTTTCATGTCACACCATCTGTAACCCCCACGACTTGCCTGGGCTTGCAAAATCTCACTAACTGTCCTGGCTGGAGACAATGCACATCTCTTTAACCTGTGCCTAACCCTCTCTCCACTCACATTGTCTGTACCTATAAGACTTGATTACCTGTAAAGACTCGCATTCCAACCATTATCTTGTAAATTGAGTTTGTGTCTTTAGATGCCCTGTTTGTGAACAGAACTCCCACCTGATGAAGGGGCAGTGCTCCAAAAGCTTGTGGCTTGTGCTACCAAATAAACCCATTGGACTTTAACCTGGTGTTGTGAGACTTCTTACAATAATCACAATGCACAATGAGACAGATTCAACTTCTAACATCCCTATTCTGAAAGAGCGGATTTGAAAATGCTGGGAGTAAGGAAAACAAAAGGTAGCTGGAATGTAAAAGCTATCAAAGCTATTTTAATACCAACCAAATAATGTTTTGAGAGTTTAGTTATTACATGTAGATTCTTGAAACAATTACCAATTCCAGAGAAGGAAGGAAGTGTTTGTATCCGCTGCAGGTCTTTTCAAAATCAGTTGGTTCGCTGTCACTAGTTTTATTTTCACATAACCAAACCCAAAGCGCAGAAAAAATTCAATACTGAATTTTGCAGCAATGTCCTGGAAAGTGCCGCACAGATGAGACTCAGCTGCATTACCTGTGCTAGGGCTTTGCCATTCGGCCCATCATGCATGGGAAGGCTCTTTCAAGGAGCTATTCAATTCGTCCCAATTCCCTTCTCTTTTCACAAAGCTCTGTAGGGGGTTTCCCCTTTTTTCAAATTATGTATCCCAATCCTTTTTGGACGTTGCTACGGAACCGGCTTCGCAGATCACAATACCTCACAGTGTAAAAGAAAGTCTAACCTTCCTTTCTTGTACATTTGCCAATTATCCTAAATCTGCGTCCTCCTATTACCTGCCCACCTGCCAATGGAAACAGTTTCTCCTTCCTACCTAACCCAACAAAACCTTTCATAATATTAAATCTTACCAGCTCTCAGGAGACAAGTCCCAGCATTGTTGTTATTTACATTAATAACTGAAAACACATATTGAAATAGATTTTCGATAATTACAACTTTGAGGAATTCTACCCTAACAATCGTATTGCATGACTGGTGTGAGCCAAGAGCTAAATCCATTATGCTGCACTCTATTGGCTATTAAAGTGATGGAATTGGTATGGGTAGGGAGTACTGACCACAACGAACTATCTGACTGGGATCACTATAATAAAACTACCCTGAACCTAACATTTCAATAAGAAGCTTTTTTGTTTAAGTCATCGTTTTATCACGAGTGTTATATATATGCACAAATCGAACAAAAAAGTTTAAAGTTTATTTATTATTGTCACAAGTAGGCTTACATTAACACTGCAATGAAGTTTACTGTGAAAATCCCCTAGTCGCCACATTCTGGCACCTGTTCGGGTACAATGAGGGAGAATTTAGCTTGGCCAATGCACCTAACCAGCACGTCTTTCAGACTGTGGGAGGAAACCGGAGCACCTGGAGGAAACCCACGCAGACACGGGGAGAACGTGCAAACTCCACG